>NW_026943819.1:26156202-26236202 GCF_035594765.1 Anolis carolinensis
AGCATATATTTATCGGGTTTGTTATGTATCAAATGTAACAAAAGTAGAGTGGCTGAAGAACTCCATGTGTGGTTCTTTCACACTCTTTGATCACACAATTCCCCCTTTAATTCAAATGCAGCAGAGCTTAAGTGGATTCATTGATGTGTTAAGTGCGGAATGATTTTTTGTATCGAATTAAAAAAAAAGGGGGAGACAGGAGGAGCCCGGACCCCATTATGCGTCCAGAAAAAGACTGGCTATACACTCGCTTATTGAGACAGGAAGTAGGTTTCCCACACCGAACAAATGAGGCCGAGATGCCCGGGGATTGTGTAAGGGCCGAAAACTCAGGAAACTTAATTTTCTACCTGGCATCAAATCTGCCTCCAAGGGAAGAAGTGGACAATGAGGTTGAATAATAGCAAGTGATTGGTTTTTAGGGAGAGAATTGCAAGAGTTGGAGACGGGACCCCTTCTCGTGGCACCGTTTATTCCGGGCTTGAACGGCTTTTGTTAGCGAAACGCGGAGTTTTGCAAGAAGTCTCTTTGTAGTTGTGTTTGGCTCTTGAGCGCCCGATCTGCCGCTCAAAACAAAACACACACAAGGTGGTATATTACACCAAAAAAATTAGGCATAATAATAATAATAATAATAATAATAATAATAATAATAATAATAATAATGACCCAAAATGCAGACTCTGCAAGGAAACCGACGAAACCATCGATCATATCCTCAGCTGCTGTAAGAAAATCGCACAGACAGACTACAAACAGAGGCACAACTATGTGGCCCAAATGATTCATTGGAACTTATGACTCAAGTACCACCTCCCAGCAGCAAAGACCTGGTGGGATCACAAACCTGCAAAAGTATTGGAAAATGAGCACGCAAAGATACTGTGGGACTTCCGAATCCAGAATGACAAAGTTCTGGAACACAACACACCAGACATCACAGTTGTGGAAAAGAAAGAGGTTTGTATCATTGATGTTGCCATCCCAGGTGACAGTCGCATTGACGAAAAACAACAGGAAAAACTCAGCCGCTATCAGGACCTCAAGATTGAACTTCAAAGACTCTGGCAGAAACCAGTGCAGGTGGTCCCGGTGGTGATGGGCACACTGGGTGCCGTGACAAAAGATCTCAGCCGGCATTTGGAAACAATATTACAATCTGCCAACTGCAAAAGGCCACCCTTTTGTGTCATACAATAATAATAATAAGAAGAAGAAGAAGAAGAAGAAGAAGAAGAAGAAGAAGAAGAAGAAGAAGAAGAAGAAGAAGGCGGCTTTCAAGGAATAAATGATAAAGACGACACGGATGGACCTATGGATACAGCACGAGGTTTTCTGGATCTGATCAAATGTTTTAAATTTATATATTTTAATTTTATATTGTATTTAATAGTTTTAATTGATTTTATGTATTGTTTGATATTGTTTTTGTGTGGGCATCTAATTGTTGCTGTTGTTGTAAGCCGCCCTGAGTCCTTTTGGGTGAGAAGGGCGGGATACAAATGTTGGAAATAAATAAATAAAAGGTAAAGGTTTCCCCTGATGTTAAGTCCAGTCATGTCCGACTCTGGGTGTTGATGCTCATCTCCATTTTTAAGCCGAAGAGCTGGCATTGTCCGTAGACACCTCCAAGGTCATGTGGCCGGCATGACTGCACGGAGCGCCGTTACCTTCCCGCCGAAGCGGTACCTATTGATCTACTCACATTGGCATATTTTCGAACTGCTAGGTTGGCAGAAGCTGGAGCTAATAGCGGGCGCTCACTCCACTCCCAGGATTTGAACCTGCATTAAGGAAAAGTCTATTAAACGTCAAATTACGTTATGATTTTACAAATTAAGCAGCACAACGTCATGTTTCACAACAAATAGACAGAAAAAGCAGTTCAATACATGGTAACATTATGTAGTAATTACTGTTTTTACAAACTTAGCACCAAAAGATCGCAATGTATTGAAAACATTGACTACAAAAACATTGACTACTAAAAGGTAGACTGTGTTGGATAATACAGAACATTGTGCGAGTGACGGTTGGATAAGCGAGACCCTACTGTATTATCATTAGTATTGTGTTTATTTATACCCTGCTTTTTTCTCTCCACAAGGAGACTCAAAGTGGCGTACATTAAAAGCAATTCAATACAATTTAATCTTTGTACAATTTTCTCATGAAATTCGGTGGAAGTTGTGAACTTCGAAATTTGCCTAGGATTCATTTCCTGGATGAAACAGGGTGAATGCTCTTTCCATCTCAAGGCATGAATCGTTTTCTCTCACCTTGGCCAATCCTCAAACCAAAGTAGGAGCCCGGGTGAACTTTGCCATCTGTTTTCAATCAGTTTTAAGCGAAATTCAGGGGGAGGCGGGAGGATTCAACCCAGCAAAGGCAGACTGGAGCAAGTTACATTTCCTCCAGGCAAAGGACCTTTCGGTTTTGTTTTCTTTGTTCAAAGCCATGCGGAAAAATCTGAAACAGAAAATTGGTAGGAGGGGGGTGGATCTGGAACAAAAGACAGAAGATAACTGGGAGTTAAGGCATCATTACATAAGGTGATGGGAGGGTAAGCATAAGCAAATGATCCTGTAGTGTTTTAAAAGCATTCTCTCAAAGTTTTATTATTATTATTATTATTATTATTATTATTATTATTATTATTATTATTTTTTTAAAGCTAGAGCAGGGGTTCCCAAACTTTTTAAACAAGGGGCCAGTTCACGATCCTTCGGACCGTTGGAGGGCCGGACTATAGTTGGCCACCGAGCAATAATAATTAACAACAACAACAACAAAAAAGTGGGTTGAAAGAGACCCTTTGGGCCATTGAGTCCAACCCCCTTCTGCCTTTGTGCACCAAAAGCACAAGCAAAGCACCCCTGACAGATGGCCACCGAGCCTCAATGTTAATAATAATAATAATAATAATAATAATAATAATAATAATAATAATAATAATAAAGAGGGTTGGAAGAGACCTCGTGGGCCATTTAGTCCAACTCCTTCTGCCTTTGTGTACCAAAAGCACAAGCAAAGCACCCCTGACAGATGGCCACCCACCCTCAATGTTAATAATAATAATAATAATAATAATAATAATAATAATAATAATAATAATAATAAAGAGGGTTGGAAGAGACCCCTTGGGCCATTTAGTCCAACCCCCTTCTGCCTTTGTGCACCAAAAGCACAAGCAAAGCACCCCTGACAGATGGCCACCCACCCTCAATGTTGTTAATAATAATAATAATAATAATAATAATAATAATAATAATAATAATAATAATGGTTGTAAGAGAAGAAGAGACCCCTTGGGTCATTTAGCCCAACCCCCTTCTGCCTTTTTCCCGTGAGGGCTGGATAAATAGCTTCGATGGGCCGCATCCGGCCCCCAGGCCTTAGTTTGGGGACCCCTGAGCTAGAGCATCGTAAGAGAGATGCCTTTTGGAACTGCCATAATGTAGTGGTTTGACCACTAAGTAATGGCTCTAGAAACAAGGGTTCAAATCCCACTCAGTGGCTACTCATTGGATGACTTTGGGCAAGTTACTTCAGAGGAAGTCAAAGGCAAGCATGGTCTGAACAAATATTGCTAGGAAAACCCGTGATAGCAACACCATACATCGCAAATGACTTGAAGGCACACAACACCAATGAGGGGTAAGTTTGGCAGATTAGTACTTTCCTATGTTCATACTGGAGCCTCCGGTGGCTCAGTGTTAAAGCGCTGAGCTGCTGAACTTGCAGACCGAAAGGTCCCAGATTCAAATCTGGGGAGCAGAGTGAGCGCCTGCTGTTAGCTCCAGCTTCTGCCAACCTATAATAATAATAATGATACTAATAGTGATAATAATAATAATCAGCTGATGACCCAAAATGCAGACTGTGCAAGGAAACTGACGAAACCATTGATCATATCCTCAGCTGCTGTAAGAAAATTGCACAGACAGACTACAAGCAGAGGCACAACTATGTGGCCCAAATGATTCATTGGAACTTATGCCTCAAGTACCACCTCCCAGCAGTAAAGAACTGGTGGGATCACAAACCTGCAAAAGTATTGGAGAATGAGCACGCAAAGATACTGTGGGACTTCCAAATCCAGACTGACAAAGTTCTGGAACACAACACACCAGACATCACAGTTGTGGGAAAGAAAAAGGTTTGGATCATTGATGTCGCCATCCCAGGTGACATTGACGAAAAACAACAGGAAAAACTCAGCCGCTATCAGGACCTCAAGATTGAACTTCAAAGACTCTGGCAGAAACCAGTGCAGGTGGTCCCGGTGGTGATGGGCACACTGGGTGCCGTGCCAAAAGATCTCAGCCAGCATTTGGAAACAATAGACATGGACAAAATTATGATCTGCCAACTGCAAAAGGCCACCCTGCTGGGATCTGCACGCATCATCCGAAAATACATCACACAGTCCTAGACACTTGGGAAGTGTTCGACTTGTGATTTTGTGATATGAAATTGAGCATGTCTATCTTGTTTGCTGTGTCATAATAAAATAATAATAATAGCAAAAGGCCACCCTACTGGGATCTGCGCGCATCATCCAAAAATACATCACACAGTCCTAGACACTTGGGAAGTGTTTGACTTGTGATTTTGTGATATGAAATCCAGCATATCTATCTTGTTTGCTGTGTCATAATAAAATAATATTAATAATAATTTTATTCTTATACCCCACCCCATCTCCCCGAAGGGACTCAGGGCGGCTTACATGGGGTCAAGCCCGGTCGTCAACAATATAAAAACAAGCAGTAAAACAAATCAGACAACAATAAAACAAGTTATAAAAACACATACAATACACAATGATCCATGGTCCTTGAGTGAAAGCAATGACTCATTAAGTCCGCAGAGTAACTTCATTCCCATTCATTGTATGTGTTTTGAATCGTAACTTCATCATGTCCTTGTTACCGAGGAAAATAACTTTCACCAGGTAACTCCTGTCGTGGAACTTGCATGAGTTACTTGTAACTTGTGATTTCTAAGCTCTGGCCTTTTGCTTTCCACTTGGGCCAGCCCTGGTGTGGACTCACAGAAGATGGACAGGCAGACAGATAGAAAGCCGAGAGATGTTTGACTGGAGAAAGCTTAGTTAGTTCAGAATCCGCCGAGGGAAAATCAATGCATGCTAAAACAATCCGCGCTTTCTATTCCATATCCTATCCCCAATGGCATTGTTGATTGTATAGCATCAATGTCACCTATTTCAGATGGAAACGTTAGCAACTGTAATGCTGCTGTTGATGTTTCAAAATGATTCTAATCTCATTTCAATAATAGCTTCTGTCTCTTTTAGTGACACGCATACCATAACATTCAGGGCTAAATTGACAGCACTAATAACACATTCTCTCCCTCCCTCCCCCCCCCCCCAACTCATCTCATTCTCTCCCTTTCTTTCTCTGAAAGATTATTAAGACCACTCTGCATATCTGTTTCTCGTTCCACCCCGTATTTTACATCCCCGTCTATTGCAGAAATGAAGGATTTTCAATTCCTCTTGATAATTGGGGACTGACCCCAACCAACGCTCCTCAGGACATTTGCAAGGTTGGAAGACGTGCATTTATGTCAGTGAGCTGAAAGGAGAAATCCCGCCCTGATCCTAGACCTTGTTTGAAGGACATTTTCTTGAAGGTGGTGCGGACAGCCATCTTTCCCCCTTTACTCTTCGCTGCCACATGAAATGGTGCTACTTAATTGCTCCCATCTCAAAGGGACAAGGAATCTGCTTTAGGTCTTGTAGCAAAATTAAAGGGAGCTCTCCAAAGTGCCAGACCTGGTTTCAGGGTAAGGTTCAGCACCTTGGAGATGCAGAGTAAAAGTCAGAGAACATGGAAGCCATAGGTCACCCTGATGGGAGTTGCAACCACCTCACTGGTGAAAATGATGGCGTCTCAGCCCTATACAGTTTTAACATTCCCTTGGCAACATCAGTACAACATTTTAATTGCCCCAAAGAATTACATTTGCTTCAATGATATCACATCTGTCCATCTTGTTATCACTGGTAAAATTAGTACCAATCACCTTCCACTAAGAAATCTGTAGAGTCTTATGGCTTCCATTTCAGAGAGATGGTGACCCTGTTCCTTGTTTTGGTCCATTTTTTAAAAGCAGTATCCAAAGTACATGATCTATATGGAGGATATAGTTCATCACTTTAGATAAATGCTTTGACGTTTAGGCTAAAATGCGGTGTGGATTCACTATCCACTGACCCAGGAGCTATTGGTCACTGCCTAGTATGACCATGAAAAAGTTTGCTTGAATAACACAAATACCTACTGGATTGAGCCCAAGGTATCAAGGGTAAGTAAATGTAAAGGTTTCCCCTTGACATTAAGTCTAGTCGCATCGGACTCCAGGGGTTGGTTCTCAATTCCATTTCTAATCTGAAGAGCCGACATTGTCCATAGACAACTCCTAGGTCATGTGGCCGGCATGACTGCATGGAGTGTGTTGTGGCTCAGCCTTTGCCTTTGTGTGATTCTGATGTGCCTTTGCATGACTGTGATGAAGATTATGGGTTATATGTGCTTAATGATGGGATTCAGGATTAATTTGAGGATGACTCTGATGCTGGGAATTATAGGAACGTTCCGGCTGTGGGAGATGAAGAGCAGGGAGTTGTTCCCATGGGAATAAATCATGATGTTGTTTCTAATGAGGAATTTCAGGTGCAGGGCGTAGAAAGGGAGGATAGCGCTTTGCCGACTGATAATGAGCTCAGTGGCCTTGACTGTATTTAGAGCCAATAAACAAGAGTTCAAAGGGCAAAGAAAATCTTTTATGTCATGCTTTTAAAGCAGTCTGTTTGCAGAGAGATCTCTGTCAATGCAACTCCATCGCTTGATCTAGAAGCAAGTCTGCTTTCCTGTGCCAAGTTTGCTTTCCGGTAACATCTTGTGGATATATTCTGTTTGTTGAGACTTTTAGCTTCCATGAAAATGACCTTGTTTTATGCCCTATGTTTCTATGGACTTATTGCTTACAGCCTTGATTTTGTACCTATCTTTTGGAACTAAACTTTTCCCCTTTTATGAACTATCTTTTGCCTATTCTAAATAAACTACAAAAGACTACTTCCTGTGTGTGGCTTGGTGTTTTTAGCAAGGTGAAGCTAGCCTGAGTTGCGACAGAGCACCATTACCTTCCTGTAGGAGTGGTACCTATTTATCTACTCACATCTCCATGTTTTCACACTGCTAGGCTGGCCAAAGTTGGGGCTAACAATGGGAGCTCACCCTGTCCGCGGATTTGAACCATCAACCTTTCGATCAGCAGGTTCAGCAGCTCAGCAGTTGAACCCACTGCGCAATGTAAGGATGTAAGAGTGCACATCCTTGACTATTTTTCTCCTCACTTGCAGGAACTAATTCATGTTTAGTTCTGAACAAATCTTCCAAAAAAACCCATGATGGAAACACCTTAGGGTCATCATGAGTCTAAAATGACTTGAAGGCCCACAACAACAGTTGAAGAGCTGGACCATATATAATCTGATTGTTCTGTGTCAGGAACGTTATGCAGTCTCTAACAAGGCCAACATATCCCATCCATAATGTGTGATCCAGACTTTGCTACAGTTGATGTTGCATTGGGAACGACCAGTTCTGGAATTCACCAAAAGCATGGATTCAGAAAACAAGCATCTTATTTTGTCACCCACTGGGGAGCTGTTTTTGCTACCTTCATGTTATCACCTTCCTCATCAGATTGAGGTGGCAGCATTTTATGCCTGGGATACCACGTGAAATACTTCTACACACTATATAGCCCTGACCTTTTCAATGTTCTGCATCATGACTGACTAGTTAGCCCCTGCCCTTTTCCATGCACAGGTTGATGGGATCATGATCAGATTAATTAACTCACCAAATGTCAAAAAAGTCCAGAGAAGCCCGTAAATATATACAAGCAAATCAGCATGTTGATAGGGAGACTCAGGAGGGATCTACACTGCCCTATAATACAATTTAAATTTGCTTTATGTGGTCAATGCAGAACTCTATAATTCATTTCAATGCAGTTAAACTGAACTTTATGGTTCTACACTGACCACATAGGATCTTTCTAGCTACTTTTTTCTACTGTGCCAATATAACAAGATAATGATATATAATAAACATATTATGCTATACTAATAATATAATATATTGCATATGTATATACTCGAGTATAAGCCTAGTTTTTCAGCCCTTTTTTAGGACTGAAAAAAAACCTCCTCGGCTTATACTCGGGTGAGGGTCCTGGTAGGCTTATATTCAGGTTGGCTTATACTCAAGTATATATGGTATATTTATTATTTTTCTCTATTATTGGTATTGTTACAATTATTATTTTACTCTATTAATTATTATTATTACATTTATTATTTTTCTCTGTTGTTGTTGTTACTTTTACATTTATTTTACTCTATTTTATTATTATTAATTCATTTATTATTTTACTCTATTCATTATTACATTTATTATTTTACTGCATTTATTATTATTATTATTACATTTATTATTTCACTCTATTATTATTAAAAGGATACATAAACACATTTACATTGAAGAAGAGGAAAATAATGACTTAAGCAGAGTTGAACAGTCATATTTTAAATTACAGTTTGATGTAAAGATTCAAAAACATTTAAACGACTGATGCCTCAATTAATGTAATTTTATTGGTATCTCGGCTTATACTGGAGTCAATATTTTCCCAGGTTTTTTTTTGGTAAAATTAGGTGCCTTGGCTTATATTCGGGTCGGCTTATACTCAAGTATATACGGTAATATTAATAATATTATAATGTAATACAATGTAATAATAATAATAATAATAATAATAATAATAATAATAATAATAATACATTATTATAATAATACATTATTATAATGGTGTATTTGTAAGCCACCCCGAGTCCCTTTGGGGAGATGGGGCAAGATATAAGAATAAAGTATTATTATATTATTATTATATTTATATTAGTAATAATATTACAATATAGTGTTATAGTACATTATAGTAATATAATGCTTATGTTGTGCTATACGAATAATATAATATATTGTATGTACATATGACTTGTGATCTGCCCTGAATTTCCTTCGGGGTGATATAAATGTAGCAAATAAATAATAAATAAATAATAATACTCTATATGCACCCCAAACCCATCTATCTTCTGGCAGGGAAAATAAAATAGGGTGAAAAGTACAGAAGTGACCATATTTTTTCACAATTGAATGGTAGGTCTCCATTCTTACATGAATAATATCCCTTTAGCAATTTTTTCCCTCTTTCTTGCAATTGCGTCCAATCTCCCTATAAACAAGGCTGAATTAAATGTAAGTAACAGACGTATTTCCTGAAGTGTTGAATGCAGCAGCTCATTAAATACCCCATTGAAGCTGAGCTTTTACGTACGTTTTCCTGGAAGAATTAGAGCCAAAATATATTCTTGAAGAGAGCCAGAATGAAGGTCACAGCTTCTTTGTCATTGCTGGAGTTCTGTCTGAGAAACCAATTACAATGCGGTGAACTGAAGGTTTAAGAGCTCTGGAAGCGAATGCTTGATCTAAAATGAAATCCTTTTGTGTTGCCCACAAGAGCAAGGTGTAACTGAGACGACGCATCGGAGCCCACTACAAAAAGACAGAAAACTCTAGAGAGTACTCAGACTGCATGGGAAGCAGCAAAAAGAGCCGAGAGACATGGGGTTTCTAGCATGGCAAATTCTTACTAAATTATACCAGACAGCTAGCCAATTCTGCCATATAATTCACTTGGACCCGAGCTGCAACCTATTCTGGTCACAGATGTTTCCTAACTCTGATTTTGGGCAATACTTTGGGTTGTAAGATCCTGGAAGTGGGACTTACTGGACTGCAACTCTCAGGATGATAATATAATAATAATAATAATAATAATAATAATAATAATAATTCTCAAAAGCAAGCTCAATGGAGGCAACACCATTGTTGGAGGCAACACCAATGGAGGCAACACCAGGAGCCGGGCTGTGGCACAGCTGGCTAGTAACCAGCTGCTATAAATCACTACTGACCGAGAGGTCATGAGTTCGAAGCCCGGGTCGGGTTAAGCCTCCGACCATTAAAAAAAATAGCCCCGGCTTGCTGTTGACCTATGCAGCCCCGAAAGAAAGTTGCATCTGTCAAGTAGGGAAAATTTAGGTACGCTTTATGCGGGAGGCTAATTTAACTAATTTACAACACCATAAAACTGCCAGCAAAACACGAGGAAAAGAATGAGGAGGAACAGCCACCAGTGGACGGTGAAGCAACAGCTCCCCCTGTGGCCGGAATCGTGAAGCTGGAAAGATGTTAAAATGCCTCTGTGTCTGTCTAAACTGAATGTTGTTTGTCTGTTGGCATTGAATGTTTGCCATATATGTGTTCATTGTAATCCGCCCTGAGTCCCCTTCGGGGTGAGAAGGGCGGAATATAAATACTGTAAATAAATAAATAAATAAACACCATCAAGGCCATAAACACCTGGGCCATACCTGTCATAAGATATACTGCTGGCATCATAAACTGGATACAGATGGAACTGGACAATTTGGACAGAAAAACAAGAAAACTCATGACCATTCATCATTCACTTCACCCCCGCAGTAATGTTGACCGGCTATATCTGCCTAGAAGATCAGGGGGCAGAGGACTCTTGCAAGTCAAACAAGCAGTCAAAGAAAAAGAACATGCCCTGGCAGAATATGTAAAGCAAAGTGAAGAACATGCTTTGATTGAAGTCAAAGATCAGAAACTCCTCAAAGCATAGCAGACAAAAAAACCAGTACAAGAAAACCGCACTACAAACTAGAGCCGACAGCTGGCACAACAAAACATTGCATGGAAAGTTCCTTGACAAAATTGAAGGAAAAGCTGACAAGGAGAAGACCTGGCTCTGGCTCACGAACGCCTGATCCTTGCAGCCCAGGAGCAAGCCATCAGAACAAAGGCAATTAAGGCCAAGATCGAAAAATCAGCTGATGACCCAAAATGCAGACTGTGAAAGGAAACCGACAAAACCATTGATCATATCCTCAGCTGCTGTAAGAAAATCACACAGACAGACTACAAACAGAGGCACAACTCTGTGGCCCTAATGATCCATTGGAACTTATGCCTCAAGTACCACCTCCCTGCAGTAAAAAACTGGTGGGATCACAAAAGCTTTGGAAAATGAGCATGCAAAGATACTGTGGGACTTCCAAATCCAGACTGACAAAGTTCTGGAGCATAACACAGCAGACATCACGGTTGTGGAAAAGAAAAAGGTTTGGATTATTGATGTCACCATACCAGGTGACAGTTGGATTGATGATAAACAACAGGAAAAACTCAGCCGCTACCAGGACCTTAAGATCGAACTGCAAAGACTCTGGCAGAAACCAGTGCAGGTGGTCCCAGTGGTGATGGGTACACTGGGTGCCGTGCCAAAAGATCTCAGCCGGCATTTGGAAACAATAGACATTGACTACTTTTAAGTGTTGGATTTTATAGTGTTTTGTATAGATGTTTGTTTGATGTTGTTTCTGCATATGCATATGACCATTGGTCGGAGCATTAATAAATTGATTGATTGATTGATTGATTGACAAAATTACGATCTGCCAACTGCAAAAGGCCACCCTGCTGGGATCTGCGCCCATCATCCGAAAATACATCACACAGTCCTAGACACTTGGGAAGTGTTCGACTTGTGATTTTGTGATGCAAAATCCAGCATGTCTATCTTGTTTGCTGTGTCATAATAAAATAATAATATACCATCAGAACAAATGCAATTAAGGCCAAGATCGAAAAATCAGCTGATGACACAAAATGCAGACTGTGCAAGGAAGCTGACGAAACTATTGATCATATCCTCAGCTGCTGTAAGAAAATCGCACAGACAGACTACAAACAGAGGCACAACGATGTGGCCCAAATGATTCATTGGAACTCTCACAATTTAGAACTGGTAAAGAACGGAGAAGGGTGACGGCACTGTTGCCATGAAGCTCTGTATAAGAAGAAGAGAATCGGGACAAGACTGTGAGAAGGAATCTGAACAATACAATGAAACAAAGTTTTGCATTCTTAGTTCAAATGAGCCAATGGTGTGGCTGCGGAATGATGTCATAATACCACATAGCCAATCAAAACCGGCCTTGTGACGAAGTCACTGAGCTCAAACAAGGACAATTTAAATGAAGGGGGGAAAAAACTTATTTTTTTGCAGTAAATGATCAAGTACTGTCAGGCAAGAGAGGCATCTCTCTATATGTATCTTGTCAAAATGGATCACAAAAAAGCCGGAGTTATTTCAGTTAGTTCGACCTAGTCCTGCCTTTTTATTCATCTCAGATCTCTAAGAGATGTCACATTCCAGGTATTCAGAATAATGCATTCAGTGATGAAAGGAAGACAGAACCAGGAAAAAATAAAGTTGCAAGAGATGGAAAGTCTGAAGGTGTGATGCTTATCTTCTCAAGAGCTTTGTGTCCATCCGTTTCAACGGCAGCTTTCTGAAATAGGTGACCTTAATAGATATAGCTGCATATGGGTTCATTGTACCGTGAAATTAAAATTTTAATCTGAATTGATGAACGAAAACACTGGGACATTTTTTTATCCTTCTGTCTCCTCCTACTTGTGGCATTTAATAACTATTTCGGTTCCAGGAGAAAGCAACACTGTATTGTCACTGTTTACTAGACACAACTGCTCTCAGAAGTAATGAAACATAATATGATTTGAATGTTGATGTTCACAATTATAACCTGGATGGGATGATGCTGTGCAAGTACAAGCAGAAGGGGCGTGAAGACAATACTACTTGGCAACTCTTAAATCAGTATGTATTGTCTTTTTCTTTCTAGTTTGGCACAATGAGATGATGCCCAAGATTCTGAATGTATGGATTTCTCCTTTCTTCTTGTTACCCCCAACCTACCAATCCATTGTTGGTGCACACATACACCTATGACTATTTAGTAGCCACCAAACAGCAAGTGTCTAGTCCTAGAAGACATCTATTTCTAGTCAATCCACCATCATGGACACCTTTGATCTTCAATCTATATATATAAAAGGAGAATTGACAACACAACCCCTCATCCACGTCTCTACGTTCTTACAAACAAACTACACATCCCTAACCTCCATGGGGCCAAAAAAACTGGAATGCACCCCTTCGTGACCCACCTTGATTGACACTAAACAGCCTTGAAGCTTCAAAGCCAGGCTGCCTCCTAGGCCACAGCAAACCCCCCCCCCCCCAAAAAAAAAACAAACAAACATATAATCCTGTTCCAGGCAAATCATATAACATTATCAGTATAATGTATAATAATTACTGTGCTCTAATAACAATACACAGCAATATAATCTCTAAAATCACGACACTAAATAAACAACACTCAGAACACAGGGGAATTCCACACAGGAAACAACTAGGCCCAGCTAACACCTCCCAACAAAGGATTCCCTCACGCAGGAAGCAGCCAGGCTTGGAAGCTACAAGACCATTCAGTGCTAAACAACTTAAATAATCACACCCAGCTAACACGTCCCAGTAAAGGATTCTTCCAAGTATTAACCAGGCAGACCTTGAAGCTGCAGGCCTATTCAATGCTAATCAAGGAGATCCGTGGCAACACCTGCCTCAACCAGACAACAGTTCTTTCTACCACACTGCACGTTATTCCACACATATATCAACCCCTTTGTGGCCCACCTTGATTAACACTGAACAGCCTTGCAGCTTCAAAGCCAGACTTTGGAAACCACGAGGCTATTCCGTCTCATTCAACCTGGCCCAGCAAGCAGACCCTATGTAGAAAACGGCCACGCTTTCAAGCAGTGAGGCTATTCACTGCAATTCCAATTGGCCACAGCAACGCATGGTAGGGCACGGCTAGTGATTCTATAATTTCCTCATGGCCATGGAGTGATGTCCTAGCTGCAGCCACGTAGGTAGAGCAGGTTACATACTTTCTGCTTTAATGTCCATAGAAGGACATACATAAGGAGAGTGTCAAATTACAATTGTATGTGTCACTAACTGAATTCCAGCCACTTCTTGCTGTAGATGAAAGCTGAGCTTGCCTCCAGCTTTCAAGGCTGAACAGGGTCTTGGTCTTCCCTACTCTGGTGTCAATGGATCTCCATGAAGTTGGGTGAGGTTGAACCTTGGGACAAGCCATTGTGTAAGGAATCTCAAGCCAATGGTCTCCACTGTATGACTGCTTGCCATTCATAACACATACGAGGGTTGAATGAAAAGTAATGCCTCCACCTTCGTAACTCCTCAACAGATGGCAGAACAGGTCTGCAGCAGGTACTGGCTTGTTCAGGCCAGGATCCAGCGAGAGTCATGCTTTAAAACATTGTTTTAAATTATGACTCACTGGGACTTTTCCTAGGGTGAAAGGCATGATATTAGATATATTCTATATACGAGGGTTGAATGAAAAGTAATGCCTCCACCTTCGTAACTCCTCAACAGATGGCAGAACAGGTCTGCAGCAGGTACTGGCTTGTTCAGGCCAGGATCCAGCGAGAGTCATGCTTTAAAACATTGTTTTAAATTATGACTCACTGGGACTTTTCCTAGGGTGAAAGGCATGATATTAGATATATTCTATATACGAGGGTTGAATGAAAAGTAATGCCTCCACCTTCGTAACTCCTCAACAGATGGCAGTACTGGTATGTGGCAGGTCCTGGCTTGTTCAGTAGACTCTCCTCTACAGTTCCATTTGGCGGGAAGCCTTAGCATTGAACGGTTGTGTTGTTAAAGTTCGAAGTATGGAACTCTGCGCAGACGGGGAAGCCTTAGCATTGAACGGTTGTGTTGTTAAAGTTCGAAGTATGGAACTCTGCGCAGACGGGGAAGCCTTAGCATTGAACGGTGGTGTTCTTAAAGTACAAAGTATGGAACCCTGCGCAGACAGTTGGTCAATGCGACTTATGCAATGTGCAGTCATTGAATTCTTGACAGCAGAAAGTGTCACCCCAAAGGAGACTCATCAGAGAATGCAAGCTGTTTATGGTGACTGCGTTGATGTGAGTACTGTGTGTCATTGGGCAAGTAAGTTTAAAGATGTTGAGGTGGGAACATCTGACTTGCGTGACAAAGAATTGGATGTCCTGTGACAGCAACCACCGAGTTTCACAACCAAAAGGTTGACAGATTGATTCAGAATGATCATCATATCACTCAGAGAGAAATTTCAAGCATAAATGGCATTTCACAAGAACATGTGGGTCACATTATTGCTTTGCTTGGCTATCAGAAGATCTGTGTACAAAGGGTCCTGTGAGACGCCGGTTGCGGAAACAGAGTGTTGACTTCTTCCGTGACGGCTTCAGAAAACTTCTTCATTGTTGGCAGAAATGTATCCAATTGTCTGGTGATTCTGTGGAAAAGTGAATAGTGGTAGTTAAAGAGCACATTCTAAGGATTATTTCTGCGTTTGATTTATTAAAATATTCCCAAGTAACGAAGGTGGAACCCGGTGGTGAAGTGCTGCTGAACTTGCAGACCGAAAGGTGCCAGGTTCAAACCCCGGGAACAGCGGGAGTGGTCGCTGTTAGCTCCAGCTTCTGCCAGCCTAGCAGTTCGAAAACATGTCAATGTGAGTAGATCAATAGGTACCCCTCCAGCGAGAAGGTAACGGCGCTCCATGCAGTCATGCCGGCCACATGACCTTGGAGGTGTCTACGGACAACGCCGGCTCTTCGGCTTAGAAATGGAGATGAGCACCAACCTCTAAAGTCAGACATGACTGGACTTAATGTCAGGGGAAACCTTTACCTTTTTTAACGAAGGTGGAGGCATTACTTTTCATTCAACCTTCGTGTTAGGGTTTATATAAGTTATATAACTTAGGTGAAGCTAGTTACCACAGCCAAAATGATAAACGGAGGCTATTGAACATTGGAAACATCACAAGACGACATGACTAATTGGCACAGAAGATAAACCTCGGTATAGTAGAAGGCAATAAGAGAAGTGGGAAATCAAATTACAGATGTATGTTTGGGCCTTCAAGTTGCCTGCCAATTTATGGTGACCTCATGAATTTCATGGGGTTTTCATAGGCAAGGAATACTCAGAAGTTTTGCCAATTTCTTCCTCCATAATATAGTGATTATAACTCCTGATATTCATTGGTTGTATCCCATTCAAATACTAATCAGAACTGACCTTGCTTAATTTTCAAGATCAAACAGGATCTGGTGTCATCAGGGCATTTAGATTTATTTATTATTTATTTACAGTATTTATATTCTGCCCTTCTGTACACATATAAGGCAAACATTCAATGACATATAACATAGAACAGAGACAGACACAGAGGCAATTTAAACCTTCTCCCGCTTCCAGCTTCCTGAGGATATGCTTGATTCTGGCCACAGGGCGAGCAGCTGTTTCATCATCCACTGCGATAGCAACTTCCTCATTCCAACGGCGGCTGGGTGATTTTTATGATGTCGTAAATTAGCCTCCCCACATATAAGTGGTACCTAAATTTCCTACTTGATAGATGCAACTATCTTTTGGGTTGCTTAGGTCAACAACGACCAGGGGCTATATTTTTATTTTAATTGTCGGGTGCTCACCCCGACATGGGCTGGCCTCGAACTCATGACCACTTGGTCAGAGTGATTTATTGCAGCTGGCTGCTAACCAGCCTGCGCCACAGCCCGGCCCCTTAATTTGCACAAAATTCATTTATATTTCATATACACCTTAAATATACAGCCTGAAGGCAATTTTATACATTTTCTTAACATTTGTGTGCACAAAGAAACGTTGGGGCTAAACTTGGATTTAACCCAAAGTGCTTTTCTTCTGTGGTTTTTGACTGTCTAGATTCATGTGAAAAATCGGTGCTATTAAGTAACATGATCAGTAGCCTCGTGTCATTTGTTTCTTGCTCTAATCATACTCCTGTGGGAAATAGGGAAGATATGATGTGTTTTCATGCAGAAAGCTCTCTGCACATTCAAAACTAACACGTTGGCATGAGTCAGCATCATGATGAGGTTGCAGAAACAGCAAATAAAATAATAGCCTGAACCAATAAAGCCACCCTTCCCAAGTCATGGGAATCAATAGCTCCACTCTTGCACGAGTCAGGATTGAAGACCAATAACAACTGGAGACCGAAGAGTTATTCCATGTCCTCCAACATTTCACACATGAAAACCAGAGCCAAGCTACATTGCTAGATAATGTTCAAGATGGCAACATTTTTAATGAAGAGAAGTGGTCAAGCTACCCTGTTTCCCCTAAAATAAGACATCCCCAGAAAATAAGACCTAGTAGAGGTTTTGCTTAATTGATAAATATAAGGCCTCCCCCGAAAGTAAGACCTAGCAAAGGTTTTATTTGGAAGTATGCCCGCCGAACAGAACACCAGAGCATGCAGGATCGATAAATGTACGTACCATAAAGTGTTGTACATGGAAATAATGGTACAGTAGAGTCTCACTTATCCAAGCTAAACGGGCCAGCAGAAGCTTGGATAAGCGAATATCTTGGATAATAAGGAGGGATTAAGGAAAAGCCTATTAAACATCAAATTAGGTTATGATTTTACAAATTAAGCATCAAAACTTCATGTTATACAACAAATTTGACAGAAAAAGTAGTTCAATACACAGTAATGTTATGTAGTAGTAGTAATAATAATAATAATAATTTTATTCTTATATCCCGCCCCATCTCCCCAAAGGGACTCGGGGCGGCTTACATGGGGCCATGCCCAGACACAACAATATAAAAACAAAAGCAAAACATAAAACAAAAAGCACATCAATCAATAATACAACATCATCATCGATAAAAACAGTCATAAAAAATCAACATACTGAATAAAATGTTATTACCTTATTTACGAATTTAACACCAAAATAGCACGATATATTGAAAACATTGACTACACAAATGGCTTGGATTATCCAGAGGCTTGGATAAGCGAGGCTTGGATAAGTGAGACTCTACTGTAGTAACAAGAAATTCTTAATAGGATTCACAGTTTGTCTGGTTATGCTGGTTTGTGATGGCAACTACTGTACAGTATATAATAAATGTTCATTTTTTTGTTCAACAATAAATGTGGATTCTTCTTCATGGAAAAATAAGACAACCCCTGATAATAAGACCTAGAGCATCTTTGGGAGCAAAAATTAATATAAGACACTGTCTTATTTTCGGGGAAACAGGGTAGATTAGGCTGCAGCAGTTTGGTTTTGCCCAAGTCTACTGGGAAGTGAAAAACTTCATCCAATTCTCTCCTTTCTCCTGATGGGTTAACTGAGTGAACACTATTTTTGTACTTTGAACCCCACTTAAATACACCTTTCCCAAATGAAAATAATTTTCCCAGTGTATAAAGTTGTGCATACATCTATATTTTCATACATCAATAATAATCACGTTATATCATAGGATTTTAATTCTTTGATGGTGGCTGCGTCTGTACTTTAAAGAGAAACAACGTGTTCCTCCCCCTATTTTACACCCTTTTATTCTTTTTCACCCACATTTCCTATTATGCTATTGTTCCCACACTTTCACTGTACATTAACTTGATACTTACCGTATATACTCGAGTATAAGCTGACCCGAATATAAGCCGAGGCACCTAATTTTACCACAAAAAAACGTTAACTCCAGTATAAGCCGAGGGTGGTAAATTTCAGAAATAAAAATAGATACCAATAAAATTACGTTAATTGAGGCATCAGTAGATTAAATGTTTTTGAATATTTACATAAAGCTCAAATTTAAGATAAGACTGTCCAACTCTGATCAAATCATTATTCTCATTTTCTTCAATGTAAATGGGCTTATGTATCCTTTTACTAATAATAGAGTAAAATAATACTTGTAATAATAATAATAATAATAATAAATACAGGAAAATAATACATGTAATAATAAATAGAGTAAAATAATAAATGCAATAATAATAATAATAATAATAATAATAATAATAATAATAATAATATCAGAATGAAATAATAAATGTAATAATAATAATAATAATAATAATAATAATAATAATAATAATAATAATAATAGAGTAAAATAAATGTAATAGTAGCAAGTAGCAACAATAATAGAGTAAAATAAATGTAATACCGTAGAGTCTCACTTATCCAACATAAACGGTCCGGCAGAATGTTGGATAACCGAATATGTTGGATAATAAGGAGGCATTAATGAAAAGCCTATTAAACATCAAATTAGGTTATGATTTTACAAATGAAGCACCAAAACATCATGTTAGACAACAAATTTGGCAGAAAAAGTAGTTCAATACGCAGTAATGCTATGTAGTAATTACTATATTTATGAATTTAGCACCAAAATATCACGATGTATTTAAAATATTGACTACAAAAATGTGTTGGATAATCCAGAACGTTGGATAAGCGAGTGTTGGATAAGTGAGACTCTACTGTAGTAGCAAGTAGCAACAATAATAGAGAAAAATAATAAATGTAATAATACCAATAATGATAGAGAAAAGTAATAAATGTACCATATATTCTCGAGTATAAGCTGACCCAAATATAAGCCAACCAGGACCCTCACCCGAGTATAAGCCGAGGGGGGCTTTTTCAGTCTTAAAAAGAGGGCTGAAAAACTAGGCTTATACTCGAGTACAGTAGAGTCTCACTTATCCAACACTTGCTTATCCAACGTTCTGGATTATCCAACACATTTTTGTAGTCAATGTTTTCAGTACATCGTGATATTTTGGTGCTAAATTCGTAAATACAGTAATTACTACATAGCATTACTGCGTATTGAACTACTTTTTCTGTCTAATTTGTTGTATAACATGATGTTTTGATGCTTAATTTGTAAAATCATAACCTAATTTGATGTTTAATAGGCTTTTCCTTAATGCCTCCTTATTATCCAAGATATTTGCTTATCCAACGTTCTGCCGGCCCATTTATGTTGGATAAGTGAGACTCTACTATATATACAGTAAATAAAAATCATTAAGATAATAAAAAATAAGTCTACCCAGGTTTTTTAAAAAATCTAGACTTATACATGAGTATATAAGATACATCTATTTGAGAACTTGCAGGTACGTTGGTTTTAGAATAATCAGGTGTTTCCTTCAGGGGTCAATGGCTGTATGAGCCAATGAACCTCTCAATATATATATATATATATATATATATATATATATATATATATATATATACTAACTTTGCCCGGCCACGCGTTGCTGTGGCTCATGCTTTCAGAGTGTTGCTCTTTATTTACTGTCCTGATTTTAGAGATTATATTGTTCTGTATTATTATTAATCGCTTTGAATGCGATTTCCTGCTTCTTGGCAGAATGGGGTTGGACTGGATGGCCCATGAGGTCTCTTCCAACTCTACTATTCTATGATTCTATGATTCTATATCACAGTAATTATTACATATTATATTTATAATCTTATATTATATGCTTAGAACTGGATTACATGAGGCCCCTTCTTCACAGCTGTATAAATGGGTTATATAGCTGTGTGGAAGGGCCTTTAGTCTACACTGCCATATAATCCAGTGCAAATTAGATAATCTGTGGAACAGGCCAAGGCCTAAGTCTGCCTGTCCCCTGGGCTGAGTAGGTTGCTAGGAGACCAAGTGGGCAGAGATTAGTCCTCTAACTGGCAACAATTGGATAAAAGCATTTATTCCTCTCTCTCTAATTAGGACGTTATTTTTCTTTTCTTTTTGTTGTATCAACCTAGAGGCGTAGATGATGGGTTGTGTTGTCAAATTTCGAGGTTGGGGGGCCTGTAGTTTTGTTGTTTTGTCCGCTGCCCTGATGCCATCACTCTTTTATATATATATATATATATATATATATATAGGCAGGCTGTTTGGGGGAGGTTTGGTCTTTCCCCTTTTCTCCCCCCGCCTCTCCTGATTATTTCTCCAAGTCATTCTGAAACGTGTGGGTTGAATGCAAATCAGCCCAGAGTCCTGCTGATGAGGAGGCATCTTGCTGACAATTGATGATAATTCGCCACTTCCTGGGATTCACTTTGCTCTTTGTTCTTGGAGGAAAGACGGAATAATGAAACCAGCATGGGGTGGGGAGTGGTGGCAATGTGAGTGTTTGAGTGTGTGTGTGTGAGAGAGAGATATGTAAAAGAGTGAAAGTGGAAGACAGCATTAGGACATATCTAACAGACTCACTTGCAAGCATTGGGCGAAATGCATCAGCCTGGCTGCATGCAATGTCCTTTGGTGGCCCTTCTGTCCCCTGCATTAGCCCGCAAAGGACCCCGATTTTTGCTTTTGTTTTCATGCAATTTTGCCCTAATTTTTAAGTGATGCTTGGAAATATACTGTATTTCTTATATTCCAAAATGTACCTTTTTTCCTATTCAAACATCTCAAAAAATGGGGTGTGTCTTATACAATAGAGATTCTTATACAGATAAAGATTCTACTTTAATATGAAATAACTAGCTGTGCCCGGCCACGCATTGCTGTGGCAAAGTGGTGGTGGTATTGGTTAAAAATTGTTGTGTAATTTTTATTTGGCGTTATTTGTATTTTTTAAATTAATTTTATTGTAAGTTATCTTTTTATTTATTATATTTTATTATTTTCTTGTATTATTTTTAGTTATTTTCTGTTATTATAGTATTTTATTGTATTAATTTTTAGTGTTTAAAATTATTTTTTAGTGTTTTTTATTATTTTTATTGGGTTGCTAGGAGAACAAGTTGGAGGAGCTTAGCCTTCTAACTGCCAGCAATTGGATAAAAGCAATTATTCCTCTCTCTCTAATTAGGGCTTTATTTTTCTTTTCTTTTTGTTGTATCAACCTAGAGGCGTGGATGATGGGTTGTGTTGTCAAATTTCGAGGTTGGGGGGCCTGTAGTTTTGTTGTTTTGTGGGTCGCCGTGATGCCATCACTCTTTTATATATATAGATTACTGGGATAGAATAATGCAGAACAATATAATCTCTAAAACCAGGACAGTAAATAAAGAGCAACACTCTAAAAGCAGTGAAATTGGAAATTACACAAAGGAAACAATCAGGGCCAGCTAACACCTCCCAAGAAAGGATTCTTCCAGAAAGAAAGCTGAGAAGGGAGTGAAGCAGTGTATTACCAAAGTCATTATTATTACAGTAGAGTCTCACTTATCCAAGACTCGCTTATCCAAGTTTCTGGATTATCCAAGGCATTTTTGTAGTCAATGTTTTCAATATATCATGATATTTTGGTGTTAAATTTATAAATACAGTAATTACAACCAGAGCCAGCCCAAGGTATTTTTCAAGTTTAGGCGAACAGAATTTTGGCCAAACCGATCACTGAAAAATAAAAGCATTGGATAAGTGAAAATGTTGGATAATAAGGAGGGATTAAGGAAAAGCCTATTAAACATCAAATTAGTTTAAGATTTTACAAATTAAGCACCAAAACATCATGTTTTACAACAAATTGACAGAAAAAGCAGTCTCGATTGTGCCCCCATATGTTTTGCACCCCAAGCGACCGCTTAATTCGCCTCATTGTTGGACCGGCTCTGATTACAACATAACATTACTGCGTATTGAACTACTTTTTCTGTCAAATTTGTTGTATAACATGATGTTTTGGTGCTTAATTTGTAAAATCATAACCTAATTTGATGTTTAATAGGCTTTTCCTTAATCCTTAATCCCTCCTTATTATCCAAGATATTCGCTTATTTTTTCACAGATAACAAACATTTTCTGCACAGGTCACATTTTCAGCACAGAAAAAATGCTATTTCCTGAACAGAAAACCTCTGTTTCTAAATATAAAACAGCAGTGTGTGTATTTTGTAGGAATTAGATTCTGAACTGTGAATATTCCCGTCAGTCCATGATTCTCCTCAATTGAGAGTTTCCTTGCCCTCGAAAAACACATTTTTAACCATTTTTCAAATATTTCCAAGCATTCACCTCTATGGACCAATTTTGAAAGCTGGCTATGTTTAGCCCGGAGAAAAAAAGATTGGCTCTTTTTAAAAAATATCTTTAAATATCTAAGGGCTATCATGTAAAAAAAATGGAACGATCTTGTTATCTGCTACTCCAGAGACCAGAACATGATCCAGATTTTAGGAACATGATTCCTCAATGTTAGGGAAAAAATTATTTAATGTAAAAGCTGTTAGACAATTGGATACACTGCATTGAAGAATGGTGTCCCTTCCTTCTTTGGAGGTCTTTGAATCGGATATCTTTCAGGAATGCTTTAATTATGTGTTTTATTGTACAGTATTTTTAAAAATGTTTAAATTGTTTATTTTATTTTATTTCTGGTATTACTGTTTTTTGTTTTGATATTCATTGTCATTGCTTTATTCTGTTTTGTTTTGGGCATCGCCCCATGTTAGCCACCCGAGTCCCTTCGGGGAGATGGTGGCGGGATAGAAAAAGTATTATTATTATTATTATTATTATTATTATTATTATTATTATTATTTTATTATGACACAGCAAACAAAATAGACATGCTGGATTTCATATCACAAAATCACAAGTCGAACACTTCCCAAGTGTCTAACACTGTGTGATGTATTTTCGGATGATACGTGCAGATCCCAGTCGGGTGGCCTTTTGCAGTTGGCAGATCGTAATTTTGTCAATGTCTATTGCTTCCAAATGCCGGCTGAGATCTTTTGGCACGGCATCCAATGTGCCCATCACCACCAGGACCACCTGCACTGGTTTCTGCCAGAGTCTTTGAAGTTCAATCTTGAGGTCCTGATAGCGGCTGAGTTTTTCCTGTTGTTTTTCGTCAATGCGACTGTCACCTGGGATGGCGACATCAATGATCCAAACCTTTTTCTTTCCCACAACTGTGATGTCTGGTGTGTTGTGTTCCAGAACTTTGTCAGTCTGGATTCGGAAGTCCCACAGTATCTTTGCGTGCTCATTTATTATTATTATTATTATTATTATTATTATTATTATTATTATTATTTATGTATTCCTGCATTAAAGGGGGTTGGAAGATCTTTGAGATCACCTCCAACTCTTAAGATTTTATGAGACTATGAATCCAGCCTATGATTCAATACTTATATATTTATTTACAGTATTTATAGTCCGCCCTTCTCACCCCAAAGAGGACTCATGGCGGAACACAATGTACACATACATGTCAAACAATCAATGCCTTTAGACATACAGACAGAGAGAGATGAAAACACAGAGGCTATTTAACTTTCTCCAGCTTCCAGGCTTCTTGAGGGTATGCTCGATTCCGGCCACAGGGGGAGCTGCTGCTTCATCATCCACTGTGACACCGAGTCCTTGATGGATTACTTCCTCATTCCTTTCCGCATGCTGCTGGACGATTTTATGGTGTTGCAAATTACCGTATATACTCGAGTATAAGCCGACCTGAATATAAGCCGAGGCACCCAATTTTATCACAAAACCGGGAAAACCTATTGACTCGAGTATAAGATGAGGATGGGAAATTCGGCAGCTACTGGCAAATTTCAAAAATAAAAATAGATACTAGTAAAATTACATTATCTGAGGCATCACTAGGTTAAATGTTTTTGAATGTTTACATAAAATATTAATAATATAATAAAACTTTATTTATATACCGCCCTATCTCCCGGATGGGATTCAGGGCGGTTTACAGTCATAAAAGCAACACAAACATTACATAACAACATAATAACACATTATTAAACAAAGTAAAATAATACAATTATAACAATAAATCACACTTACATGACCAGATCAAGGGGACGGGAACCATAAACCCAATATATTAAAATGTATCATTTTAGGCTAGGAAAATCTTGTGCAATATATTCAGGCCCAGAAATTGGCGGTAGTCGAATGTAATTACTCAAAAACCTCAAAAATTGTAATTGATGATGATGATGATGATGATGATGATAATAATAATAATAATAATAATAATAATAACTTTAATAAGATAAGACTGTCTAAGTCTGATTACCTATATACTTGAGTATAAGCTGACCCAAACATAAACCAGCCAGGATCCTCACTTGAGTATAAGCCGAGGGGAGCTTTTTCAGCCCTAAAAAAGGGCTTATACTTGAGTATATACAGTAGTTAAATTAGCCTCCCCACATAAGCGGTACCTACATTTTCCTACTTGATAGATGCAACTGTCTTTCGTCTTGCTTAGGTCAACAACGAGCTGGGCTATTTATTTTTTTAATGGTCGGGTGCTCACTGCGACGCAGGCTGGCTTCGGGCTCATAACCTCTCAGTCAGTAGTGATTTATTGCAGCTGGCTACTAACCAGCTTCACCACAGCTGAAATAAGTAGTCCAGGCCTGGTGCCATCATCCCATATCCTCATTAGTTCAAAGCAATTTGAAAACTGAAAATAAGCTCAGAATAGTGTGTGAAGACAATTAACATTATAATCTGTAGTACTACAATAGCATAACATACTTCATCCCAAAACAAGTGTTTCCATAATGAGAGTTTTGCCAACATTAGAACCAATACTTCTGTTAATCTAACTTTGGACTATTTCCATTCCAAAAGAAGGCCACCCTTTTCTCATGTTCTGATACATTGAGCATGAATCTCCGTAAAGTTTTGCCCCGAAGGCCGTTTTGCAGATCTCATCCCAGGAACCATTGGTTGATATCGACATGGCTGTGCGAAACCAATTAACAAGGCTCTGAAATGCTTGTCTAATGCATTGAGAGTGACTTCTAATGAGGGATAATGATAACAAGCATGGAAGATCTCTCGTTAACTTGGGCTAATGATGCAAATGTGAGAAAGGTCAATAAGTATTAGCAGATTCATTGATGGCCATTTCATTTCCACCCAGTTTCCTTTTTTATTATTAAATAACTTTTATTAGGTAGTTTTAAACATAGAAAGGGTGAGAACAATATTGGGTATAGGAAAGAAAGTGAAAAGGGAAGGGGGAAATAATAATAATAATAATAATAATGATAATAATAATAATAATAATAATAATAATAATACATCACACAGTCCTAGACACTTGGGAAGTTTTCAACTTGTGATTTTGTGATACGAAATCCAGCATGTCTATCTTGTTTGCTGTGTCATACAATAATAATAATAATAATAATAATAATACATCACACAGTCCTAGACACTTGGGAAGTTTTCAACTTGTGATTTTGTGATATGAAATCCAGCATATCTATCTTGTTTGCTGTGTCATAATAAAATAATAATAATAATAATAATAATAATAATAATAATAATAATACATCACACAGTCCTAGACACTTGGGAAGTTTTCAACTTGTGATTTTGTGATATGAAATCCAGCATGTCTATCTTGTTTGCTGTGTCATACAATAATAATAATAATAATAATAATAATAATAATACATCACACAGTCCTAGACACTTGGGAAGTTTTCAACTTGTGATTTTGTGATACGAAATCCAGCATGTCTATCTTGTTTGCTGTGTCATACAATAATAATAATAATAATAATAATAATAATAATAATAATAATAATAATAATACATCACACAGTCCTAGACACTTGGGAAGTGTTCAACTTGTGATTTTGTGATATGAAATCCAGCATATCTATCTTGTTTGCTGTGTCATAAAATAATAATAATAATAATAATAATAATAATAATAATAATAATAATAATAATAATAAAGATTTTAAAAACTTGGCTTCCGTTCTTCCTTTCGGTTTTATTATCGTAGTTTATCATTTTTCCTTTATATTTTGTCCTTCTTTCCCTTTTTTCTATTTTCATTGTCAACTTTCCATCATCTATATTTGGTATGACATTTTAATGTATTTTTCTAGAGATGACCAATCTGTCATTTTTAAACCACTAACATTACTCTTCTTTAATAGGTAAGTTAACCTACCTATGTCCTTTATTTCCATAACTTTGTTTAGCCAATTCTCCTGTGCCATAGCAACATGCTATGCTAATTTTACATACACACACACACACACACACACACACACACACACACACACACACAAAATGATTTATAAATATATAATATATTGTGTATACAGTAGAGTCTCACTTATCCAAGCTAAACGGGCCGGCAGAAGCTTGGATAAGCAAATATCTTGGATAATTTCATAATAAGGAGGGAGTAAGGAAAAGCCTATTAAACATCAAATTAGGTTATGATTTTACAAATTAAGCACCAAAATATCATATTATAAAACAAATTTGACAGAAAAAGTAGTTCAATACACAGCAATGCTATGTTGTAATGACTGTATTTATGAATTTAGCACCAAAATATCACGATATATTGAAAACATTGACTACAAAAATGGCTTGGATTATCCAGAAGCTTGGATAAGCGAGGCTTGGATAAGTGAGGCTCTACTGTACTTATAATATTGATATTAATTATATATTATATGTTAAATGTAATATTACTAATAATATTACCATATAATGATATAGTACAATATAGTAATTTAATGCTATCGTAATAATATATTGTATGTAGATTTGATTTGTAAGCCGCTCTGAGTCCCCTCCCGGGTGAGAAGAGCGGGATATAAATTTACCGTATATACTCGAGTATAAGCCGACCCAAATATAAGCCGAGGCACCTAATTTTACCACAAAAAAGCAGGAAAACATTAACTCCAGTATAAGCCGAGGGTGGTAAATTTCAGAAATAAAAATAGATACCAATAAAATTACATTAATTGAGGCATCAGTAGGTTACATGTTTTTGAATATTTACATAAAGCTCAAATTTAAGATAAGACTGTCCAACTCTGATTAAATCACTCTCATCTTCTTCAATGTAAATGTGCTTATGTATCCTTTTAATAATAATAGAGTAAAATAATACATGTAATAATAATAATAATAATAATAAATACAGGAAAATAATGCATGTAGTAATAAATAGAGTAAAATAATACATGTAATAATAATAATAATAAGATCAGAGTGAAATAATAAATATATTAATAATAATAAAAATAGAGTAAAATAAATGTAATAATAGGAACAATAATAGGGAAAAATAATAAATGTAATAATACCAATAACAATAGAGAAAAATAATAAATGTACCATATATTCTCGACTATAAGCTGACTCAAATATAAGCCAACCAGGACCCTCACCTGAGTATAAGCCGAGGGGGGCTTTTTCAATCTTAAAAAAGGGCTGAAAAACTAGGCTTATACTTGAGTATATACAGTAAATAATAATAATAATAATAATAATAATAATAATAATAATAATAATAATAATAGTTGGTAACTCTTCTGTCTTCCATCTTTTCACGAATACCAGTCTGGCTGCTGTCGCCAGGTACGTAAGTAATTTTTCTTTATTAGAGTCTTTTATAATTTCCTTTTCGTATATTCCCAATAGGTCTCATCGTATAACTAGTTCCCAAACTTTTCTGACTTTCTTTGTGTTTCATCTTCCAAAATTCCATTGTTTTGTCACATGACCACCATAAATGGTAGTATTTTCCTTCTTTTTCTTTACATTTCCAGCACCTTTTATCCAAATTAGTACATTAATCCTACTTTTTTAGGACACCTATGACACCCATTTTCTAATATGGCTTTTTCTAAATGTTCTGTTCTGTTCTGGAGGTTCTTCCTTGCCTTCAAGGGCTGCTTGTTCATTCATTGGCAGTTTCCAGCATTATCTTTAGAAAATTAATCTCAAGCTCAAAGAACGATGACATCCTCACTGTTTGGGATGCAGATAAAATCCATCACGGAAGTCGTGCAAAGCGATAATGTCTTGTGAGACCCACATTTCCCTCTTTTTGACTTAGCTTATAAGTCTGCGAAATGGCAGATCAGAACAGAACCTGTCAGACATCTATGACATCCTTTTTGATAAGAAACAGACTGCTTTGCCTTGGAGTATTAAGAAAACTCATTCAGCTTAGCTGCAATGATTGATCGGGGTTTTATTGTTGTATTTTAAGCCTCAAATCCAGGTTGGAGGCCCAGCTACAATCAATGAAAACTTCATAACACTTATTTATCAATGCGCAGTGCATAGATTCAATGGGACTACTCTAACTGGTATTATCAACTAGATTTAAGGCCATATATACTATAGAATTTAATGCAAACATTAATTTAACTGCAATGGCTCAATGCTATGTGATTCTGGAAATACAGTAGAGTCTCGCTTATCCAACATAAACGGGCCAGCAGAACGTTGGATAAGTGAAAATGTCGGATAATAAAGAGGGATTAAGGAAAAGCATATTAAACATCAAATTATATACTCAAGTATAAGCCGACCCGAATATAAGCCGAGGCACCTAATTTTACCACAAAAAAACTGGGAAAACATTGACTCCAGTATAAGACGAGGGTGGTAAATTTCAGAAATAAAAATAGATACCAATAAAATTACATTACCGTATATACTCGAGTATAAGCCGACCCGAATATAAGCCGAGGCACCTAATTTTACCACAAAAAAACTGGGAAAACATTGACTCCAGTATAAGCCGAGGGTGGTAAATTTCATAAATAAAAATAGATATCAATAAAATTACATTACCATATATACTCGAGTATAAGCCGACCCGAATATAAGCCGAGGCACCTAATTTTACCACAAAAATACCTGGGAAAACATTGACTCCAGTATAAGCCGAGGGTGGTAAATTTCAGAAATAAAAATAGATACCAATAAAATTACATTACCGTATATATTTGAGTATAAGCCGACCCGAATATAAGCCGAGGCACTTAATTTTATTACAAAAAAAACTGGGAAAACATTGACTCCAGTATAAGCCGAGGGTGTTAAATTTCAGAAATAAAAATAGATAACAATGAAATTACATTACCATATATACTCGAGTATAAGCCGACCCGAATATAAGCCGAGGCACCTAATTTTACCACAAAAAAACTGGGAAAACATTGACTCCAGTATAAGCCGAGGGTGGTAAATTTCAGAAATAAAAATAGATAACAACGAAATTACATTACCGTATATACTCGAGTATAAGCCGACCCAAATATAAGCCGAGGCACTTAATTTTACCACAAAAAAACTGGGAAAACATTGACTCCAGTATAAGCCGAGATACCAATAAAATTACATTAATTGAGGCATCAAATGTTAAATGTTTTTGAAACTTTACATCAAACTGTAATTTAAGATATGATTGTTCAACTCTGATTAAATCATTATTTTCATCTTCTTCAATGTAAATGTGCTTATGTATTCTTTTAATAATAATAGTGAAATAATAAATGTAATAATAGAGTAAAATAATAGATGTATTAACAATAATATAAATAGAGTAAAATAAATGTAAAAGTAACAACAATAGAGTAAAAAAATAAATGTAATAATAAAGTAAAATAATAAATGTAATAATAATAATAAAAATAGAGTAAAATAAATGTAAAAGTAACAATAATAGAGTAAAATAATAAATGTATTAATAATAGAGTGCAATAATAAATGTAATAATACCAATAATAATAGAGAAAAATAATAAATATACCATATATACTTGAGTATAAGCTGACCTGAGGTTTGGATAAACGAGGCTTGGATAAGTGAAACTCTACTGTAATAATAAATAGAGTAAAATAATAAATGCAATAATAATAAGATCAGAGTGAAATAATAAATGTATTAATAAAAATAAAAATAGAGTAAAATAAATGTAATAGTAGTAACAATAATAGAGAAAAATAATAAATGTAATAATACCAATAATAATAGAGAAAAATAATAAATGTGCCATATATTTTCGAGTATAAGCTGACCCAAATATAAGCCAACCAGGACCCTCACTCGAGTATAAGCCGAGGAGGTTTTTTTCCAGTCCAAAAAAAGGGCTGATAAACTAGGCTTATACTCAAGTATATACAGTACATTATGATTTTACAAATTGAGCACCAAAAAATCCTACCAGCTGTTAGGAATTGTGGGAGTTGAAGTCCAAAACACCTGGAGGGCCCAAGTTTGCCCAGGCCTGGTCTAGATGCACCTAAAGCCAGTTGTGGTTCAGTATCCTTGATATGAATGTGCGACTTAAACTAATCATGCCAAAAGTGACTGAGATTTTAATTGTAAGCCCGACTATTCGGAAGTCAATCCAACCATTCAGGGTGGGATTTATATCTGACGAAACATGCATGGAGTTGTACTACGAAGCATGACTAAGTTCCTCCAAGACCTAAGCCAAGCGGTTTTCGTTGCAGTCTTAATGAAATCTGCCCCAAAGCCATTTTACAAATATGAATTACCCATACATTCTTTGGCCAGGATCCAGCCAGAGTCATGCTTTAAAACATTGTTTTAAATTATGACTCACCGGGACTTTTCCTGGGGTGAAAGGCATGATATTAGATATGTTCTATATACGAGGGTTGAATGAAAAGTAATGCCTCCACCTTCGTAACTCCTCAACAGATGGCAGTACTGGTCTGCGGCAGGTACTGGCTTGTTCAGTAGACTCTCCTCTACAGTTCCATTTGGCAGGAAGCCTTAGCGTTGGACGGTTGTGTTGTTAAAGTGTAAAGTATGGAACCCTGTGCAGACAGGGAAGCCTTAGCATTGAACGGTTGTGTTGTTAAAGTGCGAAGTATGGAACCCTGCGCAGACGGGGAAGCCTTAGCATTGAACGGTTGTGTTGTTAAAGAGCAAAGTATGGAACCCTGTGCAGACGGGGAAGCCTTAGTATTGGACAGTTGTGTTGTTAAAGAGCGAAGTATGGAACCCTGCGCAGACGGAGAAGCCTTAGTATTGAACGGTTGTGTTGTTAAAGTGCAAAGTATGGAACCCTGTGCAGACGGGGAAGCCTTAGTATTGGACGGTTGTGTTGTTAAAGAGCGAAGTATGGAACCCTGCGCAGACGGAGAAGCCTTAGTATTGGACGGATGTGTTGTTAAAGTACAAAGTATGGAACCCTGTGCAGACGGGGAAGCCTTAGTATTGAACGGTTGTGTTGTTAAAGAGCAAAGTATGGAACCCTGTGCAGACGGGGAAGCCTTAGTATTGGACAGTTGTGTTGTTAAAGAGCGAAGTATGGAACCCTGCGCAGACGGGGAAGCCTTAGCATTGAACGGTTGTGTTGTTAAAGAGCAAAGTATGGAACCCTGTGCAGACGGGGAAGCCTTAGTATTGGACAGTTGTGTTGTTAAAGAGCGAAGTATGGAACCCTGCGCAGACGGAGAAGCCTTAGTATTGAACGGTTGTGTTGTTAAAGTGCAAAGTATGGAACCCTGTGCAGACGGGGAAGCCTTAGTATTGGACGGTTGTGTTGTTAAAGAGCGAAGTATGGAACCCTGCGCAGACGGAGAAGCCTTAGTATTGGACGGATGTGTTGTTAAAGAGCGAAGTATGGAACCCTGTGCAGACGGGGAAGCCTTAGTATTGAACGGTTGTGTTGTTAAAGAGCGAAATATGGAACCCTGCGCAGACGGAGAAGCCTTAGTATTGGACGGATGTGTTGTTAAAGAGCGAAGTATGGAACCCTGTGCAGACGGAGAAGCCTTAGTATTGAACGGTTGTGTTGTTAAAGTGCAAAGTATGGAACCCTGTGCAGACGGGGAAGCCTTATTATTGGACGGTTGTGTTGTTAAAGAGCGAAGTATGGAACCCTGCGCAGACGGAGAAGCCTTAGTATTGGACGGATGTGTTGTTAAAGAGCGAAGTATGGAACCCTGTGCAGACGGGGAAGCCTTAGTATTGAACGGTTGTGTTGTTAAAGAGTGAAGTATGGAACCCTGCGCAGACGGAGAAGCCTTAGTATTGGACGGTTGTGTTGTTAAAGTGCGAAGTATGGAACCCTGTGCAGACGGTCGGTCAATGCGACTTAAGCAACATGCAGTCATTGAATACTTGACAGCAGAAGGTGTCACCCCAAAGGAGATTCCTCAGATAATACAAGCTGTTTATGGTGATTGTGTTGATGTGAGTCCTGTACATCAGTAAGTTTAAAGATGTTGAGGTGGGAACATCTGGCTTGCGTGACAAACAAAGAGTTGGACGTCCTTTGACAGCAACCATCAAGTTTCACAAGCTAAAGTTTGACAGATTGATCAGGACAGTTGTCGTATCACTCAGAGAGAAATTTCAAGCATCATCAGCATTTCACAAGGACGTGTGGGTCACATTATTGCTTTGCTTGGCTATCGGAAGTTCTTTGCACAATGGGTCCTGTGAGACGTTGGTTGCGGAAACAGAGTGTCGACTTCTTTTGTTACGGCTTCAAAAAAAACTTGTTCATCGTTGGCAGAAATGTATCCAATTGTCTGGTGATGATGTGGAAAAGTGAATAGTGGTAGTTAAAGAGCACATTCTCAGGATTATTTCTGCGTTTGATTTATTAAAATATTCCCATCCAAACCCAAGTAACGAAGGTGGAGGCATTACTTTTCATTCAACCCTCATATTATAGGCACATTTGTGTTGTAGCATCTTCATAAAGTTATATAATATTTTTTTTCGCCTGGGAAAAGACTAGATATACAAATAGATAGATACTAGATGTCGGCTTATTTTTCCCAACTCTTTGAGAATTTAGATTTTTGTCACTACATGCAAGGCTTTATCAGACTACCTTGCCCCCCGCCCCAATGCACACAGGCCATGCCTCCTTCTCCTTTATCCTGGGCCCTCGTCCCCCACCTTCTCCTTCTTAAGAAGACTTTCCCAGGTCCTTTTTTTATTTTTTGGCTGCGGTTGAACGGTGTTGGCTCATAGCCATGTTGCAACAAAGACTTGGCATTCCAGCTGTCTGCTTCTAATCTCCAGTGTCAGCTCTTGTTAATGTTTCAGCGTGAAATCAGAGGGAGCAGAGCTGCATGGAATATTAAAAAAAAGAGAACGGGGGGGAAGCCATGATCAGAATTCCAGCGAAACGTTGATATCCCTGTGATTTTCGGGACCCATCCACTCCGCCCCAATGAAATCCACCTTCCTGCACGAAATAAAATGGAGCGGGAAAGAGGCAAGGAGAGAGAAAAGATTTCCACTATTGAAAGCCTCGAGGAAGTGCAGCAGTGTGCATCGGCGAACAACATTAGCATTTTATTCTTCAATTGGAGATCAAAGTTGATTTCTTGGCCGGCGTGACATTCATAAGAATGCGGAGCTCCCCATTCTTATGGCACCGAACTTTTTCTGGAAACTCATTCTTTCCCCTCGCCCAAGGAAATTATACTGCTTCTGCAATTACGTCTCCGGCACTTCGGATTTCGGCTCCGTAAAGTGACCGTTTCCACCCAATGCTGGGAAATATCAAAACTGCCTTGGGCAATCTTTCCCCATCTCTCCCCGCCTTCCTTTCTCCCCCTCCATCCCTTCTGCAAGAGCTAATAATGGAATTCAGATTGCAACCCTAGGCATACTTTCCGGAGAGTGAATTCCACTGATCACAATGGGATTTATGTTTGAGTCAACCTGGACAAAACTGTGCCACATTGGCAATATGGGTACGGTGATATCAGGGCTATCTCAAGATATGTACCTCACCAGGGCAAGGTAGATAAAGGTAAAAGTAAAGGTTTCCCCTGACGTTAAGTCTAGTCGTGTCCAACTCTGAGGATTGGTGCTCATCTCCATTTCTGAGCAGAAGAGCCGGCGTTGTCCGTAGACACCTCCAAGGTCATTTGGCCATTGTCATGACCCGCCGGAGCGGTACCTATTGATCTACTCACATTTGCATGTTTTTTTTTCCACTATAGTTTTTATTATTTTCTGTGTGACTTTTACAGCGAAAGCGAGGAAAACAAACTGTGGGGAGGTAAAGTGGGTGAAAAGACAGCAAAGAAGGGGGAAGGAAGAAGAAGAAAAAAAAAGGATCCACCTTGTCCCAATGGGTTAAAAATTTATCGACTTCCCATTGTCCTCCTGAAGAGTGCTTCGTTTTGCAGTTTTCCGCATCTATTTTATTGTCCAGTCCACACTTCTATGAGTATTGTTTGTCATACGTCAGATAGGTCTACTGTAAATGTATATCCGCTGTTTTGTAAAAAGTTTCTGAAGCCTGTCCAATCCGTTTTCTTTTTCCCATCTCTCAGCTTTTGTGTCAAAGTGTCCATGTTTTTGAACTGCTAGGTTGGCAAAAGCTGGAGCTAACAGCAGGAGCTCACTCCGCTCCCTGGATTTGAACCACTGGTCTTTCGGTCAGCAAGTTCAGCAGCACAGCAGGTAAGATACTTAATGTCAAAAGCCAGCCATGATCTTTTGGCGCATGAATAAGAGTTACACAATCTTAGGTAAGGTAAAGGTTTTCCCCTGACGTTAAGTCCAGTTGTGACCGACTCTGGGGGTTGGTGCTCATCTCCATTTCTAAGCCAAAGAGCCGGCGTTGTCCATAGACACCTCCAAGGTCATGTGGCCACTGGCATGACTGCATGGAACACCGTTACCTTCTCGTCGGAGCGGTACCTATTTATCTACTCACATTGGCATGTTTTCGAACTGCTTGGTTGGCACAAGCTGGAGCTAACAGCGGGAACTCACCCCGGTCCCCAGATTTGAACCACTGACCTTTGGGTCAGCAAGTTCAACAGCTCAGCAGGCAAGGTACTTAATGTGAAAAGCCAGCCATGATATTTTGGCACATGAATAAGATTTACACAATCTTACCTGCGTCATATTCTCCATTATTTCAGTGATGAGAAACAAGACACCTCAGATTATGGTTAAGATAAATTTGTTCAGTCTATGGGAAATCAACAACAAGATTTTGCTCCTTTCCCTTACACAAAAAAAATCAGGACCCAACCCCAAGTTGGGGAAAGACATTGGATGGCCAGCTAGCATCTGGAAAGGTTTCTTTCTACACCATAAAGAAATCTCTCTCCAAGATGTTGTGTGGGCACCTTTGCCAACCCCAACTAATAAAGGGCTGAGCATGGGGTCCCTGACTGGAGGAGAAGATGAAGGTGTGGAATTCTGTCTTCCAGAACTTTGAGTGTCTTTCACACAAAGTGGTTGCCCTTGGATCCCACTTTAACTGTCATGGCTGCCTTCTGTGCGTTCCCGGGATTTGTAGTTGGAGAGCCACTACAACAACTCTGTTGAATATATCACAAAGCTATAACCTCAGGTTCAACCCACAGCAACTGAAATGGTACCCAAGGGCTACAACTGTATAATGAGAAAGCCTTGATGTTCCACCACAACCTTCTAGGACAGTGGTTCTCAACCTGGGGCTCCCAGATGTTTTTGGCCTACAACTGTCAGAAATCTCAGCCAGTTTACCAGCTGTTAGGATTTCTGGGAGTTGAAGGCTGAAAACATCTGGGGACCCCAGGTTGAGAACCACTGTTCTAGGATCTTAACCCTTAAATCCTGGAGCTTCCCTGTCTTCTTCTTGCTGCAGGAGACCACAGATACCAACAATCCTTTTAGATACACCAAAACCCTCCAGAAATGGTCTCACACATATTGGATTTAATTTGGTGACTCCTCATGGATGTGATATATGAACATCTAAATCGTTATGGTGGAACATCACTTTCCTTCCTTATTATCTAAGGACTGTAATAAATGTTGTTGTTGTTGTTGTTGTCGTCGTCGTCGTCGTCCTTCTCCCCCATGGTGCCTGTTTCACTGAGAACAGATGTTCATTGAAAATTCCTTGACTCTCAGAGAGTCATATCTGAGTGGCCACTTTCATTGCTACCTGTCCCTGCAAGCGGAACATTGGTACATCAAGGAGAAAACTGCATGAAACCCCTTCTCCTTGATCTGTTGGATTGTCGTTTGCAGGGAAGTCCCGCCACACACCCAAGGCCCTCCCCCCAGATCTGCAATTCCTCCATCTGCAGTCTGGAGAGGTACAGTCTGAGAGAGTGCTGGAACGCTGGGATTTAAATAGGCTTTCCTTTCTTTTCAAAAGGTAGGAAGTAAGCCAAAGCCCTCCCAACTGTTGCTGCTTTGTAGCTTGACATCCCAGCCTGGGAAAAGCTTTGGGCGCTTTGACATTTTCCAAGCGACAATGCGAGAACACCCAGCGCCTCCGCTTGCCTACCAAGTGGAGATAATATACATTTCCAATTAGCCATACACATTCTAGTCAGGTTCTCTTTTACCGCCTAACTATCTTTGTTTTGCTCAAAAAGCTAGTCAGTCATTAATGAAATCCTGCCATCCGGCTAATCCTGGACACAATGTGGCTTTTTTCCTCCACTTTCCAGGCTACCAAGGTGTCCCTGTCCCCCGGCACAAAAGTACAGTTACGCAAAAGGTTCCCCCCGGCATTACGTTTCCTTCTCATTTGCTTTTCATTACATACCTGATGTAGTCCCGTTGTGGTCAAAGGCAACCCTTCAGCACCAAAGCAACACATTCTGTTACACATGCATGCCAAATTACTCCTTTTTAGCATTCATTGTGACCGCTCCACAGCATCCAATTGCATAAAATATCTTCAAAATGCATGGGCTTCATAGCCTTATTTGATTTGCACCCTTCCTTCCACAAATCTAATTTACTGTATATACTCGAGTATAAGCCTACTTTTTCAGCCCTGTTTTAGGACTGAATCCCCCTCCCCTCGGCTTATACTCGGGTGAGGGTCCCGGTTAGCTTATATTCGTGTCGGCTTATACTCAAGTATATATGGTACATTTATTATTACAGTAGAGCAGGGGTCCCCAAACTAAGGCCCGGGGGCAGGATGCGGCCCTCCAAAGTCATTTACCTGGCCCCCGTCCATAGTTTTAGGCTTAGGCTCGCCCAAAGTCTGAAATGACTTGAAGGCACACAACAACAACAACAACAACAACAATCCTAATTAACTTGACTATCTCATTGGCCAGAAGCAAGCCCACAGTTCCCATTGAAATCCTGGTAGGATTATGTAGGTTAAAATTGTTTTTATTTTTAAGTATTGTATTGTATTGTTCTTTCATTTACTAATATTGTGCTATGGTAATAATATCATATATTGTGTACCTATACATATAATAGTGATAATAATATTATAATATAATACAATATAATACTAATAGTAATACAATATAATAATATTAATTATATATTATATATTAAATGTAATATTATTAATAATATTACAGTATAGTGGTATAGTACAATATAGTAATATGTAAGGCTAATATTGTGCTATGCTAATAATATAATATATTGTATGTACATACAACTTGTAAACTGCTCTGAGTCCCCTTCGGGATGAGAGTGGGTGGGGTATAAATGTAGTAAACAAACAAACAAACAAATAATTGTTATTGAGGGTTTTTTGCACTACAAAAAAGACATGTGCAGTGTGCATAGGAATTTGTTTTTGTTTTTTTAAAATGATAATTTGGCCCCTCAACAGTCTGAGGGACCATGAACCGGCCCTCCACTTAAAAAGTTTGAGAACCCCTGCAGTAGAATCTCACTTATCCAAGCTAAACAGGCAGAAGCTTGGATAAGCGAATATCTTGGATAATAAGGAGGCATTAAGGAAAAGCCTATTAAACATCGAATTAGGTTATGATTTTACAAATGAAGCACCAAAACATCATGTTAGACAACAAATTTGACAGAAAAAGTAGTTCAATACGCAGTAATGTTATGTTGTAATCACTGTATTTACGAATTTAGCACCAAAATATCATGATATATTGAAAACATTGACTACAAAAATGCGTTGGATAATCCAGAAGCTTGGATAAGCAAGGCTTGGATAAATGAGACTCTACTGTATTGGTATTATTACATTTATTATTTTACTCTATTTTTATTACTATTAATACATGTATTATTTCACTCTGATATTATTATTATTATTATTATTATTATCATTATTACATTTATTATTGCATTTATTATTTGACTGTATTTGTTAGTCTTATTACATGTATTATTTTACTCTATTATTATTAAAAGGATACATAAGCATATTTACATTGAAGAAGTTGAGAATGACGATTCAATCAAAGTTGGAAAGCCTTATCTTAAATTACAGTTCTATGTAAATATTAAATATCTTACTCTATTTATTACTACATGTATTATTTTCCTGTATTATTATTATTATTATTATTATTATTATTATTATTATTATTATTATTATTATTATTATTATTATTATGACACAGCAAACAAGATAGATATGCTGGATTTCGTTTCACAAAATCACAAGTCAAACACTTCCCAAGTGTCTAGGACTGTGTGATGTATTTTCAGACGATGTGCGCAGATCCCAGTAGGGTGGCCTTTTGCAGTTGGCAGATCGTAATTTTGGCAATGTCTATTGTTTCCAAATGCCGGCTGAGATCTTTTGGCATGGCACCCAGTGTGCCCATCACCACCGGGACCACCTGCACTGGTTTCTGCCAGAGTCTTTGAAGTTCCATCTTGAGGTCCTGATAGCGGCTGAGTTTTTCCTGTTGTTTTTCGTCAATGCGACTGTCACCTGGGATGGCGACATCAATGATCCAAACCTTTTTCTTTTCCACAACTGTGAGGTCTGGTGTGTTGTGTTCCAGAACTTTGTCAGTCTGGATTCAGAAGTCCCACAATATCTTTGAGTGCTCATTTTCCAATACTTTTGCAGGTTTGTGATCCCACCAGTTCTTTGCTGCTGGGAGGTGGTACTTGAGGCATAAGTTCCAATGAATCATTTGGGCCACATGGTTGTGCCTCTGTTTGTAGTCTGTCTGTGCAATTTTCTTACAGGAGCTGAGGATATAATCCATGGTTTCGTCGGTTTCCTTGCACAGTCTGCATTTTGGGTTATTATTATTATTATTATTATTATTATTATTATTATTATTTTATGACACAGCAAACAAGATAAACATGCAAGACAAGTTGAACACTTCCCAAGTGTCTAGGACTGTGTGATGTATTTTTGGATGATGCGCGCAGATCCCAGTAGGGTGGCCTTTTGCAGTTGGCAGATCGTAATTTTGTCAATGTCTATTGTTTCCAAATGCCGGCTGAGATCTTTTGGCACGGCACCCAATGTGCCGGTCACCACCTGGACCACCTGCACTGGTTTCTGCCAGAGTCTTTGCAGATTATTATTATTATTATTATTATTATTATTATTATTATTATTGACCACACTCAGAGATTGCTTGGCCATACAAGTGCCGATTCTCAAAGTACAATCGCCCCTTGACTCTTGTGAATTTGACTATTTGATTATCCATCACAATTCTATAGTCAACCTCCAATAGAAGCTGATCATAGAATTACACTGGAGGTCTAGAGCAGGGGTCCCCAAACTAAGGCCCGGGGGCCGGATGCGGCCCTCCAAGGCCATTTACCTGGCCCCCGCCCTCAGTTTTAGACTTAGGCTCGCCCAAAGTCTGAAATGACTTGAAGGCACAACAACAACGATCCTACTTGATTATCTCATTGACCAGAAGCAGGCCCACACTTCCCACTGAAATCCTGATAAGTTTACAGTATGTTGGTTAAAATTATGTTTATTTTTAAATATTGTATTGTTCTTTCATTTACTAATATTTAAAGGAATGATATGGTAGTAATATAATATATTGTGTATACATATAATATTGATAATAAATATTATAATGTGGTACAATATAATATTTATTTATTTATTACAGTATTTCTACCCCACCCTTCTCACCCAATAGGGGACTCAGATGGCCATCCAGCCCCAAGGTCTCAGTACGATCTTTCTCCTAGCTTCCTTTGCCTGGCAAATGCTAGAGAATGATCTTGCACTCTCCTACACCCCTAACCCAGCAAATATGGGGGGCTGACTGTATTTTAATTCTGTGGTCCAAAAGAGATGGTTATGATGAGCTCTGTGGTTCACAAATGCTCCACCTCTTCTGATTATTTTAAGAGTCTAAAACTGGGGCATCTTTGCCCTTCCTCCTCTGATGCCACTGTACTTGAGATGTGTGAAGTCTTATTTATAACAGCAGCATCACTCCAGTATAAATCAAAGGCAGGGAGGAATGCTTGTACGTGGGAGTTCTTGAGCCTTTTCCAACACTTAAAGGAGGCTTGAACATGGGAAGGGAGGAGAGAGGTCCAGTGGTAGCAACGAACTATGGAACTTTGGACTACATACCATGTTTCCCCAAAAATAAGACAGTGTCTTATATTAATTTTTGCTCCCAAAGATGCGCTAGGTCTTATTTTCAGGGGATGCCTTATTTTTCCATGAAGAAGAATTCACATTTATTGTTGAACAAAAAAATGAACATTTATTATATACTGTACAGTAGTTGTCATCACAGACCAGCATAACCAGACAATACGGTATAGTGGTATAGTACAATATAGTAATATATAATGCTGATATTGTGCTATGCTAATAATATAATATAGTGTATGTACATACAACTTGTAAGCCGCTCTGAGTCCCCTTCGGGGTGAGAGAGGGCGGGGTAGAAATGTAGTAAATAAATAAATAAATAATTGTTGCTGGGTTGTATTTTTTTTTCTTTTTTTTGCACTACAAATAAGACATGTGCAGTGAGCATAGGAATTGGTTCATTTTTTTTAAAATGATAATTCGGCCCGTCAACCATCTGAGGGACCATGAATCGGCCCTCCACTTAAAAAGTTTGAGGACCCCTGATCTACACGTATGTGAGAGACTGAAAGTCTCATTTTACACATTTTAATCATTCCTAATTTAGAATCGTCTTCCTAGCTCCAATAGAAATAACTTTGACTTTGGATGCCATAGGAAACCCATACTTTTGCTAACACCGAGCAGTGAGATTTCTGTCCGTTCTTCCGTCACCATCAAGGCGATGGTGGAATCAAAGGCACAAGCCTCATATCTGTCCCAAGAATGGGGAGGAAGAGCATAACATCTCGTCTTCCATTAGTGTTTTAATTAATCCCTTAGTTATGAAATGTAACTTTACATTACATAGAGAGGAAAAATTACATGCAGCCCCTTAATCTGCTAATCCTTTCTCCAGACAAACTGGTTCTTTTTAAATCAACTGCCATTTTATCAAGTCAGTGGAGCAGACATCCGGACTCAACTTCACACAACAATGCATTCTTTTCACAAGAGGCTGGCTGGGCTAATATGACACCACAAAAGGGCCGAGGAACTCCAAACACACCAGCTCTCGGGATTAGAAGCGTAATAATCCCATGCCGGTTTTTGTTCTGAACTGATCGAATGGTTGTCTAGTGAGTCACACTTGTTTGAACTTATCAAAGCAACAATATATCAAGGCAAAGGCTTCCGATGATGAGATTCCTTCTCTGGAGTAAATCTTGTGTCTTTCATAGCCTTTTTTCTGTTTTGCCCCCCTCTCCTTCTTCAAGTGTGCATTTCATATCACATTACCGAATGGCCAGGAAGTCAGAAAATGAACATGTCCATCCAAAGACTGCTTTAATGTAGCCAGGCATCCTTCTCCTTTTCCCAGCACCCAACCACAGAACCAGCAAGACCCCGGATAGTTTTTGAAGCTCTATTTCAATAGATAACTGCTCTCTCTTGCCATGCATTCCTCCAACTTTGCTACTACTGCTTTGCTCTTTAATGCAGGATGCCATTGTATGTTTTAGTTCCGTAAAAATGTTAGTCTTGGACAAACTGGTTGGAAATCAGAACTGGTTGGAAATCAGAGCTGATTGGCTAAGTTTCAAAAACCCAGGACTGCAAGCTCAGATGAAGACTATTCACTTTTTTTCGTGTTAGGAGCAACTTGCACCAAGTCACTTCTGGAGTGAAAGAATTGGCCGTCTGCAAGGACGTTGCCCAGGGGACGCCTGGATGTTTTTGATGTTTTACCATCCTTGTGGGAGGCTTCTCTCATGTCCCCGCATGGAGCTGGAGCTGACAGAGGGAGCTCATCCACGCTCTCCCCGGGTGGGATTCGAACCTGGAAGCCTTCAGGTCAGCAACCCAACCTTCTAGCCACAAGGCTTTAACCCATTACACCACTGGAGGATCCGTCAAGACTATTCACTGACGTTCTGGGACCTCAAAATATCTATAACTTTTTGCTACTTTGCTGCTGAATATGCATGCCCAGTGTGGAATACATCTCATGATGTTAAAACAGTAGATATCGCCCTTAATGAGACATGCCACATTATTACTGGGTGTCTACGCCCCACAGCACTGGAGAAATTATACATTTTAGCTGGTATTGCATCACCGGGCACCCACCAGGAAGCAGCTTCCAACAATGAAAGGACCAAGGTGGTGACATCTCTGGTCCATCCTCTGTTCGGATATCAGCCAGCATGCCAATGCCTTAAATCAAGGAACAGCTTCCTAAGATCCACATAAATTCCCACAGGAACACCTCAGCAAGCAAGAGTCCAAAAGTGGCAGGCTAAATAAAAATCATAACCTCAATCCATGGTTGATACCAGATGAGAGACTCCCTCCTAAGCACACAGAAGACTGGGCAACTTGGAAGGTACTGAACAGACTGTGCTCTGGCACCACGAGATGCAGAGCCAGTCTTCAGAAATGGGGCTACAAAGTGGAGTCCACGACATGCAAGTGTGGAGAAGACAAACCACAGACCACTTACTACAATGCAACTTAAGCCCTACCACATGCACAATGGAGGTCCCTCTCACAGCAACACCAGAGGAACTCCAAGTGGCCAGCTTCTGGTCAAAGGAAATCTAGTATAATGCCAAGTTTTAAACGTTGTGTTTTTAAATACATTATAACTGTATCCTCAATTTGCTTCTGACATGATAAATATAATTGTATGCCCTGGTGGCGAAGTGGGTTAAAGCACTGAGCTGATGAACGAAAGGTCCCAGGTTCAAATCCCAGGAGTGGAGTGAGCATCCGCTGTTAGCTCCAACTTCTGCCAACCTAGCAGTTCGAAAACATGCCAATGTGAGCAGATCAATAGGTACCGCTCCAGCGGGAAGGTAACGGCGCTCCATGCAGTCATGACCTTGGAGGTGTCTATGGACAACACCGGCTCTTCGGCTTAGAAATGGAGATGAGCACCAACCCCCAGAGTCAGACATGACTGGACTTAACCTCAGGGGAAAACCTTACCTTACCTATGCAGACTACATCATGTGACGTGCGGGGCTTGATGAAGCCAAGGCCGGAGTTAAAATTGCTGGAAGAAGCATTAACAACCTTAAATATGCAGATGATACCACTCTGATGGCTGAAAGTGAGGAGGAGTTGAGGATCCTTATCACCAAGGTGGAAGAAGAAAGTGCAAAAGCTGGGCTGCAGTTAAACATCAAGAAAACCAAGATTATGGTAACCAAATCGATTGATAACTGGCTGATAGAGGGAAAAAAACGTGGAGGCAGTTGCAGACTTTGTATTTCTAGGCTCAAAGATTTTTGCAGATGCAGAGTGAAGCCAGGAAATCAGAAGACGTTTCCTTCTTGGGAGGAGAGCAATGACCAATCTTGATAAAATACTGAAAAGCAGAGACATCACACTGGCAATGAAGGTCCGCATAGTGAAAGCAATGGAATTCCCCACAGTAACCTATGGATGTGAGAACTGTTGGGAATGGAAGAGCCGTTAAGCTCTAATCACCCTCTTTATGAGGTAAATTCCCATTAAAATAGCAGAGTAAAGAATTGCAGCAGCGTGAGACTTACGGGTGTGAGTTTGGAAGGCCTCTGCGTCATCAGGAGGCAAAAGGGATGTAAAGTCAGCTTTAAAGTTTAAAAACATTTATTGAGGTAAAAAGAAATCCACTGAAGGATAAAAAAAGGTTAGGACCTATCTAGCTAGTCTATCCTGATCTAATACACATAGAGGGATTAAAAGAACAAAGCTCTATAGATAACTACATCTTGACTAATAGAGGACAGAGGTGTGTCCTCTCTGGAACAAAGCAGGAAGCTGGAATGGCGACCAAGCCTCGTGGGTCGCTTCTTCTCTAGGGCCATAAACATTCCAAAGGACCACATTGGGGAAGTTACGTCAAAGCCCTAGGAGAGATCACATTTCTAAAAACATCAAAGGGTGGGCTGACCTAAATAGGACGGGAAGCAGGAAACAATGGTGAATCCTTTCTAGGCATGCTTTGGAAATGGGGAAAGGATTCCCTCAATCTAACTCTATCATCTATCTGACTACATTTAGACTTCAGTAGTCCAGGATGACTCCCAACAAGAACTGGACCATAAGGAAGGCTGAGCAAAGGAAGATAGACTTTGGTGTTGGAGGAAAATCCTGAGGGTGCCTTGGACCGCAAGAAGATCCAATCAGTCCATCCTCCAGGAAATAATGCCCAGCTGCTCACTGGAGGGAAGGAGATTAGAGGCAAAGGTGAAGTACTTTGGCCACATCATGAGGAGACAGAAAATCTTGGAGTATATCATGATGATGGGGAAAATAGAAGGAAAAAGTAAGAGCAAGGTGGGTGGATGGGATCCTTGAAGTGACTGGCTTGACCAGGGGTCCTCAAACTTTTTAAGCCGAGGGCCGGTCCACAATCCTTCAGACTGTTGAGGGGCCGGATTATCATTTGAAAAAAAAATACAAACAAATTCCTATGCACACTGCATATTTGTCTTATTTGTAGTGCAAAACAACAACAACAACAACAACAAAAACAATACAATATTTAAAAATAAAAATAATTTTAACCAACATACATTTATCAGGATTTCAATGGGAAGTGTGCTCCTGCTTCTGGCCAATGAGATAGTCAAGTTAATGTATTTATTAATTATTTATTTACTGCATTTATTTACTATATTTGTATCACACCCTTCTTACCCCAAAGGGGACTCAGAGTGGCTTACAAATTATATGTACATACAATATATTATATTATTAGCATAGCACAATATTAGCATGATATATTACTTTATTGAACTATACCACTATACTGTAATATTATTAGTAATATTATGTGTAATATAGAATATATAACTAATATTATTATATGGTATTATTATTAGTGTTATATTGTATTACATTATAATATTATTATCAATAATATATATATATATATATATATATATATATATATATATATATATATATATACACACACACACACACACACACACACACACACACACACTATATTATATTATAAAACTGAGGGCGGGGGCCAGGTAAATGACCTCGGAGGGCCGCATCCGGCCCCCGGGCCTTAGTTTGGGGACCCCTGGGCTTGACCTTGAAGGAGCTGGGGGTGGCCATGGTCGATAGGGAGCTCTGGCATGGACTGGCCATGAGGTTACGAAGAGTTGGAAGTGACCGAACAAATAAACCACAACAGTCAACAGCCAGAGATGTTGCACCATTTGTCACCTTCCAGAGCAGATCTCTGACATTTTTCTCTCCCCAGCAGAAGCAAGGCGACATCATAGGCGCAAGTGCCATTACTTGGAAGGATTATTAGACCTTAAAGGATATGTGCTGAGACACACAGTGGGTGATATCAGCAGAAGCCATGTCATCTAAGGAATACAAAGGGAGGGGGTGATGGTGGAGAATGCAGCGGCTGAGCTCTGGAGCGTTGGAATGTAAAAGGAGAAAGAGGAGGAGGACGGGGCTGCCGGGTACCAACCACGAATGCAGAAACCTCTGGGTGGGCACAGAAGACGGCCATTAAACAAAGCAAAGCACATCCATGCTGGCATGTTTGGGAAAAGCCCAGCCCAAAAGGCAGGTGACGGAATGAAAACAGAGATTAAGCCAGCAGCATGTTTTCCTCCGCATTCTGGCATTAGGTTCACGCTGTTCTCCTCTTAATGTGTGAGTTAGTGTTAATAAGGCCTATTCTTTCTACGAGAAGCCCAGAGTGTTTGCAAGCGGGAGGCACCGGTGGGTTTGAGAGCTGTTTTCCGGAAAAATACGCCAGGTGCCACTTGGCATTTTCCATTTGCTTTCAAACCTCTCGCTCCCCAAAAGAGAGAACCACAGTGGGAGCTGGAGAGGTGCAGCCTGAAACCTGCATTACCCTCTTCCCATTTTTTTACCCACAACACTACATCTCTCCCACACCTTCCCCACTTACTTACTTACTTACTTACACCATTTATATTCCGCCCTTCTCACCCCGAAGGGGACTCAGGGTGGATCACATTACACATATAGGCAAACATTCAATGCCTTTTTAACACAGGACAAAGACAACAACTTAGCTCCGAGCGGGCCTCGAACTTATGACCTCCTGGTCAGTGATTCATTGCAGTTAATTGCACTGGCTTGCTCTCCCGTCTGCGCCACACCCCACATGCGGATTCTGTTCAAAAGTTCAATGTATGACTTTGGATGCAACAATCAGCAGCTAACCAGCACTGGGACAAAGTGTGAGCCCTTTGAGGTGAGAGAAAGTGGGATATAAATAAATAGTAAATAAAGGAAAGGAGATTCCACCTGAACATTTCGAAGAACTTCCTCACTGTGAGAGCTGTTCAGCAGTGGAACTCTCTGCCCCTGGAGTATGGTGGAGGCTCCTTCTTTGGAGGCTTTTAAGCCTGGATGGTCATCTGTCAGGGGTGTTTTGAATTAGATTTTCCTCCTTCTTGCATGAGGCTGGACTGGATGGCCTACAAGGTCTCTTCCAACTCTTTGATTCTACAATTACATGAAATAATTTATTTAATTATTTATTTATTACAATATTTATATCCCGCCCTTCTCACCCAACAGGGGACTCAGGGCGGCTTACAATAAAATGCACATATAAAAACTGTACAATACACTATAAATCAGTTAAAAAATTAACTTACATAAGACATTCATAAAACGCATTATAAAATACAGATAGGCGTGTTCAAGTTTAAAAGACTGGGTTTGTCAATTGAGTTCCAGCGTACATAATAGTAATTAATGCTGCTAATTGTTATTATTGAAATAACTGCTACAGGTGCAACAAGCCTCTCTCTGGGAGCACTTACACTGTTGAATTAATGCAGTTTGACACCACTTTGACTTGTATAGCTCAGTATCATGGAGTTGTAGTTTATTGAGACACCAGGAGTAAAACTACAGCTCTCTTGATTCCATAGCATGCAATAATTGCAACTGAAGTTGTGCCAGACTGCATTAATTCTACAGAGATTATTATTTTCACTATTATTGTTGTTGTTTGTTTCTTTGTTTATTTATACCATGCTTTTTCTCTACACAAGGAGACTCAAAGTGGCTACAGGCTTTATTGTACAGAAGTGCCAAACCATCCTCTATTTCTATCCTGGCTCTCCAAATTCCTGCCATGAAGCCATCTCAGGGCAAAATCCGTGGCTGATCCACTGACGTCTCCAACAACTGGATGGACAATAGCCCCCAAATGTCTTACAATCCCAGGATTTACCTGATGCAATGACGTTCTCTTAAGATAGCTAGTAAATGTGTGGGAACCCAAGGACAAAGGAATGCTTTCTTAGCCTATAAGCATGGTTAAATAAGGGAGAAACAGGGAAAGATTTCAGACGAAGCAACGTTGGTTTTGGAAGCTAAGTTCCTGCCTTGTCTATGCTCGTGGAAAAGGTTTTTTTGCTTTTATTCATGCCTGGATCCTGTATTTTGGATTGTATTTTAAAGTTCATACTGCCTTGTTTTCAGGACTGCTCTACATGGGGTTGCCTTTGAAGACTGTCTGGAAGTTACAATAGTCCAACGAGAGGCAGCCAGGTTAATAACTGGGGCGGCATATAGGGAGCACACAACTCCCATTACATGTATTACATGTATTAAAAATGTATATAAACATCTCCTGTTCTGACTGTTGTTCTTCACTGATACTTTTTGGCCTCTTGACTGTATTCTGATGTTGCTTAGCCATAAGGTGTCCCTGTTTTCTTCTGTGAGATGTTGGAGAGGATGGAGAGAGGCCGCAACCCTAACCAAGGGCCCGGGCTGTGGCGCAGGCGGGAGAGCAAGCCAGCTGCAATTAACTGCAATGAATCACTCTGACCAGGAGGTCATGAGTTCGAGGCCTGCTCGGAGCCTATGTTTGTTTGTCTTTGTTCTATGTTAAAAGGCATTGAATGTTTGCCTATATGTGTAATGTGATCCACCCTGAGTCCCCTTCGGGGTGAGAAAGAAGGGCAGAATATAAATGCTGTAAATAAATAAATAAATAGGGAGGTTTCACTTTCAAGAAGTCCCTTTGAGCCCAAATATCAAGGAATACATCCCAAGGGAAACCATTTTGAGAGCGCACCATCCTGAGATATTTAAGAGAAGGAAGCTATTGCCTGTAACTAGGCCAGGCTGTGGCGCAGGCTGGTTAGCAGGCAGCTGCAACAAATCACTCTGACCCAGAGGTCATGAGTTCGAGGCCAGCCCGTGCCTAAGTCTGTCTCTGTCTCTGTTCTATATTATGGCATTGAATGTTTGCCTTATATGTGCAATGTGATCCGTCCTGAGTCCCTTTTGGGGTGAGAAGGGCGGAATATAAATACTGCAAATAACTAAATAACTGTGGGTTATTGGCTTGCATTTCAGCTGCACCCCAGTTGTGTGGTACCATATAGTATTTATTTTTGCACCTCTCCTTTCATTCACTAGCTACTACTGAAAAGAAGACTATGAAAGTGAAGATTGTGAAAATCATGAAGGGATGAACACCTTCCATTTATGGTCCTAAGTGAGGCTATCTAATGATTGTTATAATGGGTTCAGCTTTTGCGTGTCCAAATATAATTCCGCCTTTTCCCCGCGTCTTGCCAAACCTTTTCCCAATGTGCCAGCACAGGGCTTCATTGATACCTTCCCAAGAAATCCCAAGACAAGGTGATTTCCTTTCTGGGTTTGAAGGAGAGGGAAAGAAAGAAAGGGAGAGGCTTCATTACATCCTCAAAATTCAGAACAGCTTCCCTGAAAAGATCAAGGCCCTTTCTGAGCCTTTTCGGGGCTGGTTTCCATTTTCTCGCGGAGAAGTTTTACATTCTTTTGGCATGAAATCAGGTGAAACCTGGGTGGTTTATGTGGTGTTTTATTTCAAGATTCCCCCTTGAATCTGCCCCGTTGCAGCCCAACACCTCCATCCCACTGGTTATGTTCAAGATTAAAGGGCCACGGCAGTGCGCAACCGCAGCTGGGACGCATCAGCCGAGCAACGTCAAGGCCCTAAATAGTCTGGGATGGATAAGGAGGACAGGTCTGAAGTGGGAATGCAGTGGTCAATATCCACAGGCGATAAAGCAAAGCATCAGCAGGAGAACAACGTTCCGTTACAAGGAGAACACAACTACCCTTTCGTGAGAACTACTTACTTACTTATTTAGGTGATTCCTCGTAGCTCGAGGATGATGGTCCTCCAAGTGTAGTGTCTTGGTGGTGGATGCGTAGGTGGCTGTGGAGACCTATTCTTGACCCACATGTTCTTCGGCAGTGAAGACATTGGTTTCCAGACAGAAGGCAGTCCTGGTCAGGGTTGGCTTGATGCGCCTTCCTCTTGGCATATTTCTCCCTTTCTTTTCTTTTCTTTTTTAATTGTTTTTATTGTGCATTTTACAAGCAACTTGTATCTTTCTTATTACAACCAGTAAACAAGAGTCTTTTTTCCCCCTTTAGAATAAAATAAAAAACACCTCTAGGATACCCCAACCCAAATACCAACGTAGCGTATAAGAAGAACCAAAGAGAAAGAAGAGAAGATGAGAAAAAAAGAAAAAGAAAAAAAAGACAAAGGAAAAATTAATAGTAGATATATACATATCATTTATCAGTTGCTATAAGTCTCTATGACTTCCAGAGCTCTGGAATTGGTCCTCTTTATTTTTCGCAATAATCATATGGTTTACTTTTATATTTTAAAGAAAAGGTTTAACTACATTTATTATTGTTGTTGTTTTTATTCCTAATAATTCCCCAGGAAGTTTCCTTGGATTAATTCTATGTGAATATTTATTTTTTTCTTTTATTAAGTACTCTTTCATGGGTCTCCAATCCGTGCTGTTTTTGGGAGTTCTGTCTTGCGCTAACCTCTGTGTCAATAGATCCATATTCATCACATCCATTACTTTATAAATCCATTTCTCCATACTAGGCACTTCCTTTGTTGACACGTTTCTCCCTTTCGTCCTCCATTCGTGCCTCTTCAAATTCCACATCACTGCTGGTCACAGCTGACCTCCAGTTAGAGCACTCAAGGGCCAGGGTTTCCCAGTTCTCGGTGTCTACGCCACAGTTGGCTTTAAGCCCATCTTTAAATCTCTTTCCCTGTCCATCAACAGTATGTTTCCCATTTTTTTGTTGGGAGTATAGCAACTTCTTTGGTAGATGGTGATTGGACATTTGGACAACATGGCCAGTCCAGTGGAGTTGATGCATTACAATAGTCCACTCATATAATAATCAAACTTCACATAAACAATGTACTTTGTGCTACCATTTTCACAGTTACACAGTTCATTCCAAGTTACTTGGAAGAATGTATAGTTGACCATCACATTTGTGGGTCTAACTTTTGCAGATATTCCCAGATTTGATTAATATGGAACGCCTAGATGCCCCAGTATGATTCTATCACAGGCATGGGCAAACTTCGGCCCTCCAGGTACATTGGACTTCAACTCCCACCATTCCTAACAGCCTCAGGCCCCTTCCTTTCCCTCCTCAGCCGCTTAAGCGTGTGGTGTGGGATGGGTTATAGACATTTGATTGTACTGAGCATGTTCAGACTCAGAACTCCATTTTGTAGTCAGTCTGCTTTACACCTCAGTGGAGGTGGATGCATGTCACTTAAGCGGCTGAGGGGGGAAAGGAAGGGGCCTGAGGCTGTTAGGAATGATGGGAATTGAAGTCCAAAACACCTGGAGGGACCAAATTTGCCCCAGTTCAAATGTTACTACACCCCCTTGTCCCTTCTTTAAACACTGTCTGTTTTGAAAGCTTGCCGAAGTGAAGAGAGGGGACCATTCTGGCCTCCTGTGCAAGGGTGTTTCAGAGTCTCCCATCCAAGTACAAACCAGGCCCGACCCTGCTTAACTTCACAAGATCAGACAGGATCTTTTGGATATTTCAGCCTTCTTTTTTAAGCTCCATACGGTTGATCTGTGATGCAGTAATGCCAGCTATAGAAAACATGGGTCCACCATCGAGGGAAACTGAACAGTTTCCGGTGTCACAGTGTGTTAAAGGGCTGAGCTGCTGAATTTATTTATTTATTATTTATTTCCAGTATTTATATCCCGCCCTTCTTTCTCACCCCGGAGGGGACTCAGGGCGGATTACAATGAACACATATATGGCAAACATTCAATGCCAACAGACAAACAACATACATTAGACAGACTCAGAGGCATTTTTAACATTTTTCCAGCTTCACGATTCCGGCCACAGGGGGAGCTGTTGCTTCACCGTCCAGTAGTGGCTGTACTTCCTCATTCCTTTCCTCGTGTTTTGCTGGCAGTTTTATGGTGTTGTAAATTAGCCTCACGCATAAAGCGTCCCTAAATTTCCCTAATTGACAGGTTTGTGGACCAAAAGGTTGCAGGTTTGAATCCGAGGAGTGGAATGAGTGCCTGTTGTTAGCTCCAGCTTCTGCCAACCGAGCAGTTCAAAAACATGCAAATGTGAGTAGATCAATAGGTTCCGCTCCGGCGGGAAGGTAATGGCGTTCCATGCAGTCATGCTGGCCACATGACCTTGGAGGTGACTACAGACAACACCGGCTCTTTGGCTTGGAAATGGAGATGAGCACCAACCCCCAGAGTCGGACACCACTGGACATAACATCAGGGAAAACCTTACCTTTACCTAATTTTCATTAAAGGCTGCGTCAGGATCCTTGTGCCCGTATCACCCTGATGACATGAATCTATAAGCTGGTCAGTGCTTTAGAGCCAAAGCACGGCTCGTTCGCAGGCTCTGCCACTCTGAGAGGCTGGAAAATTGGCTGCCTGAGAAGCAATGGATAGAAAGCACCATGGCTTTGATCATCCTTTTGTAATCTATAAGAACCTTCTGTAGGAATTCGGGTTGCTTAGGAAGAGACTACAGGGATCTTCAATGTCTGAGGGTTTTTTCCTCCTCCTTGACAAAGCAGGTTTGGGCTCTCCGCCAACTACTCCTAATTGCTTCCTGTGAATGGGCAGACAATGGCCCGGCGCTGTAACAGTGGCAAGTTTCGCCATTAAAAACTCAAGCTATTGACAGACATCTGGGTGCCTGAGCTGAGAAAGAAAGACACAGACAGAGGTTCTTAAAGCTTGTAGTATATAGAGCTGAAGCTTTTGAAAAATTCCGCAGAATTAATCACTCCTGCCGCCATGGGAGAGTTTGAGTTAAAGTGCAAGGAGAGGGAAAAAACCTAACCAGAAAAAAAGAAAAGAATACTTGGATGCTCATGAAAGAAACACGGGCTTTGCAAGTCCAAGAATTCCTTGTCCTTACTCAGTTTTCTCTATGGACCGTCATGTTATATTGATCTGTGGCATTCAAAAGTGGGATTTAATATGTTGCAAATGATGCGAGTAAAGATGTGTTGTCGAAGGCTTTCATGGCCAGAATCACAGGGTTGTTGTATGTCTTTCGGGCTGTGTGGCCATGTTCCAGAAGCATTCTCTCCTGACGTTTCGCCCACATCTATGGCAGGCATCCTCAGAGGTTGTGAGGTATGGAGTAAATGCGAGTAAAATCTATGATCTATGGAAGCCCTATAAGAGGTGAGCTCAGCATTCCTGCAACAAGTATCTCCCCGTGTCATTATCGATAGCAACTAGGCTTCCAGGTTAGTACTATTACCGGCTGTGTGATGTCAAGGGGAAAAGGGTTAACACTTATAGATGTTCCCTAATAATGTCAAAAGAAGGACATCCCCTTTAACCTTTGTCTTAAGCCACCATTCTTATGGCAGAATAGTTATATCAGTGCAATGTTCTAGAGCAAACTATATACACATGGAAGAATTGCACAGCGTGATGGAAGACAAGTTAATGTAATCTATCTTTCCATTTAATGAAATAATTATATCACATAATTTCAGGGAAGCCTGCAAGTAAAATAGATTTAGGCAAATTACAACAATCTAAACAATTTAAACAAATGGAAAGCATATTAAGCAACATAACAAGCTAAAACAGGATTGAAAAGCTTGGAAAGGTTTGGAAAACATGCCCAAGATCGTGCATCAGAGATTCCGATGCATAACTTTGAGACGATGGAGAAACATTGCAGACATGTTGAGGAATTGCAACAATGCAAAACAAAGAGTCCAAGATCTCACAACCTCCGAAGATGCCTGCCATAGATGTAGGTGAAACGTCAGGAGAGAATGCTTCTGGAACATGGCCATATAGCCCGGAAACCTCACAGCAATCCATGAAAGCCTTCGACAACACAAGAGTTCAAGATGTTTGATTGTTCAATGCAGTTTAGTTGGACATTGGGATCTGTTTGTGCAACAGTCCTGGAAATAAAGCTACATCTCTGCAGTTGAGAATATGAGCATTGTGCAACATTCCCATTCACTTATATGAGACTAGCTGTGCCCGGCCACGCGTTGCTGTGGCAAAGTGGTGGTGGTTTTGGTTAAAAATTGTGTAATTTTTATTTGACGTTATTTGTATTTTTTTAAATTAATTTTATTGTAAGTTATCTTTTTATTTATTATATTTTATTACTTTCTTGTATAATTTTTAGTTATTTTTGTTATTAATTTTTAGTGTTTTTTATTTTTTTTTATTGGGTTGCTAGGAGACCAAGTTGGAGGAGCTTAGCCTTCTAACCGGCAGGAATTGGATAAAAGCAATTATTCCTCTCTCTCTAATTAGGACTTTATTTTTCTTTTCTTTTTGTTGTATCAACCTAGAGCCGTGGATGATGGGTTGTGTCGTCAAATTTCGAGGTTGGGGGGCCTGTAGTTTTGTTGTTTTGTGGGTTGCCGTGATGCCATCACTCTTTTATATATATAGAAGATAGTGCTACCCTGTTTCCCCTAAAATAAGACATCCCCAGAAAATAAGACCTAGTAGAGGTTTTGCTGAATTGCTAAATATAAGGTCTCCCCTGAAAGTAAGACCTAGCAAAGTTTTTGTTTGAAAACATGCCCAACGAACAGAACACCAGAGCATGCAGGTTTGGTAAATGTATGTACCATAGAGTGTTGTACATGAAAATATTGGTAGTAACAAGAAATTCTTGATAGGATTCACAGTTTGTCTGGTTATGCTGGTTTGTGATGACAACTACTGTACAGTATATAATACATGTTCTTTTTTTGTTCAACAATAAATGTGAATTCTTCTTCATGGAAAAATACAACATCCCCTGAAAATAAGACCTAGCGCATCTTTGGGAGCAAAAATTAATATAAGACACTGTCTTATTTTCGGGGAAACACAGTATCAGTTTACAACAGTATAATTACCTAACATAATACTAGACCAAGTACATTGACATTTTGGAGTAAATAAGTTAGGTTCCGAAAACTTTCATAGACAGTTATGGTGTTGAAAATGAAGCCAGGACTCCTGTTCCCTTCACATGCAACTCAACACAGAGAAATCCTGCCATTAGAGCTTTTTTCTTGCAAAGGACATAAAATGATGAGAACAGCATTAATGTATGCTTGGAAATCTGCGGTGGCACATGGAACCCCCCAAAAGAAAGCGGAGGCAACCTCGCTCGGATGTGCAATCTTTCAAATTATCTGTTTCCCAGCCTTTGATTCATTCACACAATAGCACTCTACATTAAAAGGTGCTTTTGCTCCGGACCATCTTGGGAGGTGGCCCAGAGTGAAAACACTTTACAAGGCTTTAAAGGGAGCTTTAAATCAACAGCAGGTGTAAATGCTCACTGGCTTTATAACCCTTTAAATAGGTTATAGTGTTATATCGGCCAGCGAGCTGTGCTGGAGGGGGCCTCTGGGAAGAGTTCCCGCTCTTGCCGAGCAAATTCGGCAATGCAAGCTAGACGGGAAAAGCGGTAATCTTGCTAAGTATAGCTGGAAATCAGAGGGCTGCTTTCAAGAGGAATTAGAAGAACACAGAAAGAGTTTACAAAAGCTCCCATGTTGGGAGAAAGATGGGAAATTAGTGGCTAGTTGTGATAGAACAGACCAAAAAGCCATCTCATCCAAGACCTGCTTCCCAGAGTCCTGGAGAGATGATTCAGAGTATTCCTCCATCACAAACTCCATTTATACTGCCATATAATAGTTTGAAACTGCATTATATGGCAAGTGTGGACTCATATAATGCACTTAAGTAAAGGTTTTCCCCTGACATTAAGTCCAGTCGTGTCCGACTCTGGAGGTTGGTGCTCATCTCCATTTCTAAGCCGAAGAGCCGGTGTTGTCGATAGACACCTCCTAGGCCATGTGGCCAGCATGACTGCATAGAGCTCTGTTACCACATTGCCGGCTGAGATCTTTTGGCACGGCACCCAGTGTGCCCATCACCACTGCGACCACCTGCACTGGTTTCTGCCAGAGTCTTTGAAGTTCAATCTTGAGGTCCTGATAGCGGCTGAGTTTTTCCTGTTGTTTTTCGTCAATGCGACTGTCACCTGGGATGGCGACATCAATGATCCAAACCTTTTTCTTTTCCACAACTGTGAGGTCTGGTGTGTTGTGTTCCAGAACTTTGTCAGTCTGGATTCGGAAGTCCCACAATATCTTTGAGTGCTCATTTTCCAAGACTTTTGCAGGTTTGTGATCCCACCAGTTCTTTGCTGCTGGGAGGTGGTACTTGAGGCATAAGTTCCAATGAATTATTATTATTATTATTATTATTATTATTATTATTATTATTATTATTATTATGACACAGCAAACAAGATAGATATGCTGGATTTCGTTTCACAAAATCACAAGACGAACACTTCCCAGGTGTCTAGGACTGTGTGATGTATTTTCGGATGATGTGCGCAGATCCCAGCAGGGTGGCCTTTTGCAGTTGGCAGATCGTAATTTTGTCAATGTCTATTGTTTCAAAATGCCGGCTGAGATCTTTTGGCACGGCACCCAATGTGCCCATCACCACCGGGACCACCTGCACTGGTTTCTGCCAGACTCTTTGAAGTTCGATCTTGAGGTCCTGATAGCGGCTGAGTTTTTCCTGTTGTTTTTCGTCAATGCGACTGTCACCTGGGATGGCGACATCAATGATCCAAACCTTTTTCTTTTCCACAACTGTGATGTCTGGTGTGTTGTGTTCCAGAACTTTGTCAGTCTGAATTCGGAAGTCCCACCGTATCTTTGCGTGCTCATTTTCCAATACTTTTGCAGGTTTGTGATCCCACCAGTTCTTTGCTGATGGCAGGTGGTACTTGAGGCATAAGTTCCAATGAATCATTTGGGCCACATAGTTGTGCCTCTGATTGTAGTCTGTCTGTGCAATTTTCTTACAGCAGCTGAGGATATGATCCATGGTTTCGTCGGTTTCCTTGCACAGTCTGCATTTTGGGTCATCAGCTGATTTTTCGATCTTGGCCTGAATTGCCTTTGTCCTGATGTCTTGCTCCTGGGCTGCAAGGATCAGGCCTTCTATCTCCTTCTTCAGGGTCCCATTTGTGAACCAGAGCCAAGTCTTCTCCTAGTCAGCTTTTCCTTCAATTTTGTCAAGGAACTTTCCATGCAATGTTTTGTTGTGCCAGCTGTCAGCTCTATTATTATTATTATTATTATTATTATTATTATTATTATTATTATTATTGTTGTTGTTGTTGTTGTTGTTATTACCTTCCCACTGGAGCGGTACCTATTGATCTACTCACATTTGCATGTTTTCGAACTGCTAGGTTGGCAGAAGCTAGGGATAACAGTGGGTGCTCGCTCCTCTCCTCAGATTCAAACCTGCAACCTTTCAGTCTGCAAATTCAGCAGCTCAGTGTTTTAACACACTGTCCACCAAGGGCTCCTTAGGTGCTGTTAAACTACATTGATTATATCATGCAGTTTCAAACTGCTTTATATGACAGCTAGCTGTGCCCGGCCATGCGTTGCTGTGGCAAAGTGGTGGTGGTATTGGTTAAAAATTGTTGTGTAATTTTTATTTGACGTTATTTGCAATTTTTTATTAATTTTATTGTAAGTTATATTTTTATTTATTATATTTTATTATTTTCTTGTATTATTTTTAGTTATTTTCTGTTATTATAGTATTTTATTGTATTAATTTTCAGTGTTTTTTATTATTTTTATTGGGTTGCTAGGAGACCAAGTTGGAGGAGCGTAGCCTTCTAACTGGCAAGAATTGGATAAAAACAATTATTCCTCTCTCTCTAATTAGGACTTTATTTTTCTTTTCTTTTTGTTGTATCAACCTAGAGCCGTGGATGATGGGTTGTGTTGTCAAATTTCGAGGTTGGGGGGCCTGTAGTTTTGTTGTTTTGTGGGTTGCCGTGATGCCATCACTCTTTTATATATATAGATGTACGTGGAGTCTCCAACGATTTGACAAGTCCTGAATAATCCTTGGCCATGCCATTTTCTCAGAAACTTTAAAAATGTTCCAGTTTCTCAGCTCTTTCCCTGCTTTTCTCTTTGTCTGCAACTTACTTTATTTGCTGCAGACTGAGTGCAAAATGCATAAGTGGCTTATACTCAATTCTGCAAGAGAGAAGAGAATGAAATCTATTTTGAATATTCTCTCCATTCCTAATGAGTGCCCATTTCGTTAAGATTCCATGCATGGTCTTGGGAATTCCTCGGAGAAAAGCCACCAAAGTCTTTGAACTTTCATGTTACCAAGAAGAAGAAGAAAAACGAGTGGGGCATGTGTTTCTTCAGCCGGACATTTGGGTGGCATAATTCATCGGGTGCCTCCCTGATCTGATTAAGTGAAAAAGAAACTTACACAAGTTTCTAAGTGCTGCAGTATTTTCTGATAAATTGGATGTGGAGCACCATCTAATTATACATTATGTATGGGAGAGAGGCGAAGGGGAAAAGGATGTGAGGGCACCTCGGCCTTATATGCTATGAATAGATTAGAGTCGTCTGTTATAAGTCCATTAAAAATTGAGTGCACGGTAATGCAGAGCTATTCTGAGTGCAGATAAATTTTAGAAAAGGTTAAGTGCAATACGTTTGATTGCTGACAACGGAGCTCCTAATCTGAACAAGGAATGGAGGCAATGACTTCGACGAGACGCGGCAAACGATTGGGGGGAAGAACATTCCCCCCAATTCTTGGAACTTTTTAAATTATTGATTGGTTAAGCAAATCATCCGTTAAATGGCAATCTAATTGGAAAGGTATACATTGCATCAAATTAACAAGGGGACCTAATAAGGCCCAGGAGTTAATACAACCAAACTTCCCATTATTAGCTTATCTGTACATAGGTTTGGAAGTGTGAGATTTGTGTTGATCTCTTAGATCAGGGGTCCCCAAACTAAGGCCCGGGGGCCGGATGCGGCCCTCCAAGGCCATTGATCTGGCCCCCGCCCTCAGTTTTATAATATAATATATTGTATATACATATAATATTGATAATAATATTATAATGTAATACAATATAACACTAATAATAATAATACCATACAATAGTATTAATTATATATTACTAATAATATTACTAATAATATTACAGTATAGTGGTATAGTTCAATATAGTAATATGTAATGCTAATAGTGTGCTATGCTAATAATATAACATATTGTATGTACCTATAATTTGTAAGCCACTCTGAGTCCCCTTTGGGGTGAGAAGGGTGTGATACAAATGTAGTAAATAAATATAGTAAATAAATAAATAAATTTTAGACTTAGGCTCGCCCAAAGTCTGAAATGACTTGAAGGCACACAACAACAACAACAACAACAACAACAATCCTAATTAACTTGACTATCTCATTGGCCATAAGCAGGCCCACACTTCCCATTGAAATCCTGATAAATGTATGTTGGTTAAAATTGTTTTTATTTTTAAATATTGTATTGCTCTTTTATTGTTATTTCATTGTTCTTGTTCTTGTTGTTGTTTTTGCACTACAAATAAGACATGTGTAGTGTGCATCAGAATTTGTTTGTATTTTTTTTTCAAATGATAATTTGGCCCCTCCACAGTTTGAAGGATTGTGGACTGGCCCTCTGCATAAAAAGTTTGGGGACCCCTGTCTTAGAGCAATGGTTCTCAACCTGTGGGTCCCCAGATGTTTTGGCCCTCAACTCCCAGAAATCCTAACAGCTGGTTAACTGGCTGGGATTTCTGGGAGTTGTAGGCCAAAACATCTGGGGACCCAAAGTTTCAGAACCACTCCATTAGAGAGAATTGGACTTGTTGGAGACTGGCCCGGAGGGGAAGTAAAGGAGAGAATTCCAAGAGAGCAATAAAACAAGCCTTTTATTGTTATCACAGCTAATGATAAGGCAAACAGCCGTAGGCATCCACTCTAATGGGTCCGTACCATGCAAATGGCCGTTGCAACATGTGCGCAGTTAACAAAGAATATATATCTTGGCTTATCTAAAATTGACCAATGCCTGAGGGTCTTCCTCACCTTCCAACCCACTTGGCACAAGTGATACCAATGACCTAACTTGTTTACTCTGAGCTTTCTTCTCTCCTTGGAACTTCCTGGAGAAAGGCACCAGCTCAGAGCATATGCAGAGACAAAGCTACATAGGTAAAAGTTTACTATTTTCTGGCTTATGGTCCCTTCAGACCCAAATTCTCTGTTAGATGAGCTGAAACTACCTTGGTGGAGACAAATGCCAAAAGTTGGAAAAACAGTAAACATTGTTTGGGTTAGAGAGCAGGTGTAAATAAATGCATAATCCAAATTGGCAATGATGAGGTCTCTAAGAACTTAAAGACACTTTATTTTATGCTCTCTAGCTTCTATCTATGCTTTGTCACAGGACGTCACAGGACATCCAACTCTTTGTTTGTCACGCAAGTCAGATGTTCCCACCTCAACAACTTTAAACTTACTCGCCCAGCAATGCACAGGACTCACATCAACACAATCACCACAAACAGCTTGCATTCTCTGATGAATCTCCTTTGGGGTGACACCTTCTGCTGTCAAGAATTTAATGACTGCACGTTGCTTAAGTCGTATTGACCAACCGTCTGCACAGGGTTCCATACTTTGCACTTTAACAACACACCCGTTCAAAGCTAAGGCTTCCTCATCTGCGCAGGGTTCCATACTTTGCACTTTAACAACACAACCGTTCAATGCTAAGGCTTCCCCGTTTGCACAGGGTTCCATACTTTGCACTTTAACAACACAACCGTTCAATGCTAAGAATTCCCTGTCTGTGCAGGATTCCATACTTCACACTTTAGCAACACAACCGTTCAATGCTAAGGCTTCCCTATTTGCACAGGGTTCCATACTTTGCACTTTAACAACACAACCGTTCAATGCTAAGGCTTCCCGCCAAATGGAACTGTAGAGGAGAGTCTACTGAACAAGCCAGTACCTGCCATCTGTCGAGGAGTTACGAAAGTGGAGGCATTACTTTTCATTCAACCCTCATATATCCATGCTTTTATATATTAGGGAGAGAAACTTGCAGGAAAGTGGGGCAGAGTGAGAAATGGGAAATCTCACCGACATTATTTTGGCACAGCGGGGGAAGGCAGGATGAAAGGCCCGCAAACGAATTCACTCTGACAACCTTTGTGAAGAGTCTTAACATTTGATCTTAAAAGATTTCATAATTCTTTTGATAGACTGGAGATTAACTGAGCAGGGAAGCCATAGAAAGTTAACTTCTCCTCCTCCTCGGTCCCGGCAAAAATGCTAAATGAAATTAAACCAAGCAGGAGTGTGATGGTAAAGCGCCTCTCTGCACGGACACACACTCCCTACAGACCACAAACACACTCAACAGGGTTTCCTTGGTTGTGTATTAAGTTACACCCAGAGCATGAAACAAGCACTAGTTAATATGTGGGACCTTTCTTGGAGGGGATCAACTCCGAGGGTGCTCTTCTCTTGACAACCCTCCCTCCGAATGCCAAATCAATTGCATTTATTTCTCCTTGAGAGGTGAGTGTTAATGAACCTAATGTGAATCACCTTTGGTGGAGCCACGGCTCGAAGGTCAAAAAATCGCCTTATCAGCAGTGGAAAGGAATTCATTCCGTTCCCATTTTCACATGAGTTTAACCTAATTTTGCAGTTTGGAAAGGGCCTTGTCCAAAGAAAAGTACCGTGTATACTCGAGTATAAGCTGACCCGAATATAAGCCAAGGCACCTAATTTTACCACAAATAAAACTGGGAAAACATTGACTCCAGTATAAGCCGAGGGTGGTAAATTTCAGAAATAAAAATAGATCCCAATAAAATTACATTAATTGAGGCATCAGTAGGTTAAATGTTTTTGAATATTTACATCAAGCTCAAATTTAAGATAACTGTCCAACTCTGATCAAATCATTATTCTCATCTTCTTCAATGTAAATGTGCTTATGTATCCTTTTAATAATAATAGAGTAAAATAATACATGTAATAAATACAGGAAAATAATACATGTAATAATAAATAGAGGAAAATAATAAATGCAATAATAATAAGATCAGAGTGAAATAATAAATGTATTAATAATAATAAAAATAGAGGAAAATAAATGTAATAGTAGCAACAATAATAGAGAAAAATAATAAATGTAATACAGTAGAGTCTCATTTATCCAAGCCTCGCTTATCCAAGCTTCTGGATAATCCAAGCCATTTTTGTAGTCAATGTTTTCAATATATCATGATATTTTGGTCCTAAATTCGTAAATACAGTAATTACAACATAACATTACTGCCTATTGAAGTACTTTTTCTGTCAAATTTGTTGTATAACATGATGTTTTGGCGCTTAATTTGTAAAATCATATCCTAATTCGATGTTTAATAGGCTTTTCCTTAATCCCTCCTTATTATCCAAAATATTCGCTTATCCAAGCTTCTGCCGGCCCGTTTAGCTTGGATAAGTGAGACTCTACTGTATCTTGGATAATAAGGAGGGATTAAGGAAAAGCATATTAAACGTCAAATTAGGTTATGATTTTACAAATTAAGCACCAAAACTTCATGTTATACAACAAATTTTACAGAAAAAGTAGTTCAATACACAGGAATGTTATGTTGTAATTACTGTATTTATGAATTTAGCACCAAAGTATCATGCTATATTGAAAACATTGACTACAAAAATGGCTTGGATTATCCAGAGGCTTGGATAAGCGAGGCTTGGATAAGTGAGACTCTACTGTAATAATAAATAGAGTAAAATAATAAATGCAATAATAATAAGATCAGAGTGAAATAATAAATGTATTAATAAAAATAAAAATAGAGTAAAATAAATGTAATAGTAGCAACAATAATAGAGAAAAATAATAAATGTAATAATACCAATAATATTAGAGAAAAATAATAAATGTGCCATATATTTTCGAGTATAAGCTGACCCAAATATAAGCCAACCAGGACCCTCACCCGAGTATAAGCCGAGGTGAAAAAAAGGGCTGAAAAACTAGGCTTATACTCGAGTATATACAGTATGTTAAGCAACAGATCACACAATACACGTTTTGTGCAAGTGCCACTCCATAATTCCACGACTGGCTTCTGCTAATCACACGTGCAATTGAAAGTTATGCCTATATGTGCACTTTTGTGGTTGTAGCACCCATGTATGTACACCAGATTCCTGAGTGGTGTAGCTATTTTCAAAGCATGTGTTTATCTACACATTTTATAAAAGAAATCTTACCTAAATCTACATGTTCCAAATAGAAGAATAAGCAAAAATTGACCAATTTGTCTACTTGTTGATATTAACTAACTTTGACTTATGGCAACTCTATGAATGAGGGACTGGCAAGTCATCCCATCCGCAGACTCAAGATTGAGTCTATCCATCCATATTGTGATCTTTCTCTTCTCCTGTTGCCTTCTACCTTACCAAACATAATTGTCTTTTCTAATCAATCTTTTCTTCTCACAATATTTATTATTTATTTATTTACAGTATTTATATTCCGCCCTTCTTTCTCACCCCGAAGGGGACTCAGGGCCAATTTCAATGCACATATATATATATATATAGCAAACATTCAATGCCATTATTAGACATACGACATATATCGACAGACACAGAGGCAATTTAACACTTTCCAGCTTCCAGCTTCATGAGGGTATGCTCGATTGTGGCCACAGGGGGGAGGTGCCGTGTCATCGTCCACTTGTGACAACGAGTCCGTGATGGTAGTACTTCCTCATTCCTTTCTGCACACTGCTGGCAGTTTTGTGGTGTCGTAAATTAGTTAAATTAGCCTCCCCGCATAAAGCGGTACCTAGAATTTTCTACTCAACAGATGCAACTGTTTTTCAAGCTGCTTAGGTGGTTATTGAGTCCATCCACCTGGAATACATCCATCTACTTTTCCTAATGACTGGTGCCTATTCAAATTATTCTAAGTCTTATTGCGTTCATGCTCCATTCATGAGTGAAGTCCTAGCAAGCACTAGATGTACATGTCGCAAAAATTTATGCAGTGATCCTAAAATTTTGCATTCCTTTGCAGAGACATTTGGGTAGCCTTGTAGAACTGCCCTAGCCTTGAAACGTCTACTTTTCCCGCTACTCTTGTTGCGCTCTTGCTGTTGAAAATTCATGAAGGGACCCCCATCACAACCAATCCAAAGCTGCCTTAAATATTTAGATGGATAACAGCTGCAGAGCGAGTTAAGTGGAAGCCTTGGGACAAGAATTATAATAATTTCCTCATCAAATACGGAGCAGCTCCCCGTGTGAGAAAACTCCAAGGTTCTACAGAATGATCTAAGGGAACCCATCTGGAGCAGACCTAACACAGGAAACGCACTGTCTATAGACCCCTTTTCAAAAGTCTCTCCCCACATAATGAAGATTAATTAGAGCTACTTCACCTATCCAAAGGAAAACATACATCCAAGAACTCAGGTTTCCTTGAGCTGCCGCAGAAGTGGTCACTGGCCGGGATGGCGAAAGAACTTTTGAGCAATGAAGTAATGCATCTGATAATAACAGGCACGCACGGTGCTTTACACATTGAAAAGCACTTTCCAACACTCTGTCACACTTGTTAAGTGTTAACCAAGAAATGCCATTGAGAAGGAGGCAGCAAAGGTAGGATTCATTTCTCAGTAATTCCAGCCGAGAGATGAACCACACATTATGCCTATGATCAGGAGTCATTTCACGCTACACTGCACATGCCCCACAGAATTGTTGGGGGACAAAGGGGTTAAACCTTCCACCACACCAATCTGGGATGCCAAATGTTATCGAATCCTGGGAGTTGTCGTTTTACAAGGGCTTCAGCCTTTTCTGCCAAAGAGCGCTGGTGCCTCATCAAACTACAAACTCCAGGGTTCCATAATGTTACGGATTGATGATGATAAGTGGAAGTTCTTACATGTGCCCGCGATCCAGAACAATAATATGCCACTCAGGTTTGCAGAACAAAAATACAGGAACTTTACTGATTCCAAGAGGTCAAAAACAGTAGTATTTACAATGTGTTAGGGATTCCTCTTCTTCAGAAGAGGAAAGGGAGCAGGATAGTCTTCATAAGTCAGAGAAGCAGTTGGAATCTGAGGAGGAGATTTTGCAAGTACCACATTTCAGGAAAGACGAAAGGAAAAAGAGCATAGACATCATTCATCTAGAATAGCTGCCAGAAATGCAGCTGAATAATTGGGAACTGCCCTAGCAGCTGTAGAGGAATTCAGGGCTATAAATTGGAAGCAGGTGCAGCCAGTTCTTGCTGATAACAAGCTGACTCTAATGCCTAAGCCTTCGCTCCCCTTGTGCCTGCTTCAAGTCTGCATCTGGGAAACTGCTCCTAAGGATTTATTGCTGTTTCTTTGTCTGAAGATTGCTACTTGATTTGGGAATTTATCAGAGACTTAAGAACTGTGTTTGCCCTAAGACCCTTGCTTTAGTTTGCATTATACCACTGAATGTGCTGTTCTTTATGTTTTGCTGAAGCAGTTTTCATTTACTTACCACATTGTTTTAAGGCTGTTCTTGAAAGACAAAACAGAACACAATGGTCCCTCTGATCACTTACAAAAGTCCACAAATCTGCTTCAGAGAAGAATACAGTCCTGGTTCTTCTCCCTCTTTTCTCAGCAGCAAACAGGTCTCAAAATAGCAAGGCCTCTCTGAATACACTTCTCTTCACCAGCAGTACTCAGTCAGCACTGAAAACTTCTCTAAACCGATGCTGCAGCAGCAGAACAGAAACAGTATCAAATCAATCCTCAGGTTTTTTGCAGGCTCAGCCAATTGGCTCCATGCACTTCATTTTCCAGTTAACACACACAGCACAGTGCCTTTGCAAACCATGACACATAACATTACGTCATAGTACAGTAGAGTCTCACTTATCCAACATTCTGGATTATCCAACGCATTTTTGTAGTCAATGTTTTCAATACATCATGATATTTTGATGCTAACTTCATAAATACAGTAATTACTACATAGCATTACTGCGTATTGAACTACTTTTTCTTTCAAATTTGTTGTCTAACATGATGTTTTGGTGCTTAATTTGTAAAATCATAACCTAATATGACGTTTAATAGGCTTTTCCTTAATCCCTCCTTATTATCCAACATATTCGCTTATCCAACGTTCTGCTGGCCCATTTATGTTGGATAACTGAGACTCTACTGTAGTTAAAATGAGGTCAAACTGTATGTAAATATAGGATTAATTTGGAATAAAATGTAATTAAATGGATAGACAAGCAAGCATCTTTGGATATCCCACAATACAAAAGTTCAAAGTGGAGGTCATATTGAAAAAGTATTTCGTTCCAGCACAGTTTGAGGCGAGACTGGAGAAACACACCACCGTTTTGCAAACTAATCATCCAAAACTGAGTCAAAATTTTTTTGGTTTCCTTTCTTCCGTGTGCAAAACATTTTTCTCTTTCAGCTTTCTAGGAAACCATAAATCACACCCAAACAATATTGAGTATTGTTAAGAAGGCCCGGCGGTGACCCTGTGCCACGGAACACTATTAGCAATGATATTACCTTTTGTACGGCTCATTTCCTGAATAGGGAGGCAAAGTGTGTGATGCAGAGACGTGAAATCATTTTCACTTGCTTGTAAATATGAGGTGGGCAGATATTTATTCATGCAGGAAAAGCTGTGTTGTCTAGCATGGCAAATTCTTCCCATTGGTACTAAGGCAGAACCAAAGAAAGGAAACTTATTGAAGTTGCAGAGTGATAGGATAAAGAACTAATTTTATTGGGGATCAATGCTAATGTTTGCTGGAATCCTGGAGCTTTGGCAACTATGTGAGGATATAAACCAATCCGTATTTGGGGCTTTCCAGGATGTTACTTCTTTGCTCCGTTCTTTTTTTCCCTACGTCTTGCATTTTGAAAGCAATTGGAAAAATAAGATAGATGGGGGATTGATCCATATCATTGCTGTGAATTGGAGAGTATGTGAAAAGAAGGAAGATTACAGAAAAGGGAAGACACAGGTGTTCGACAAAACGCCCAACAATCTGGCATGGACTCTTTTAGCATCTACTCTTGAAGGGACCATAAGCCGGAAAAGAATAAATAATAATAATAATAATAATAATAATTAAAAAAAACTTTATTTATACCCCGCCACCATCTCCCCAACGGGGACTCAGGGCGGCTTACATGGGGCCATGCCCAGAACAATACAATATAACAAAATATAAAAGAACAACACATCATAACACATTAAACGATACAATAGATAATAATATACATTACAACACAAAATCAGGGAAGCAATAAAAAACAAGGGCGGGCCACATGAACACTAAGTTAAAACTCGGGGTGAGAAAGAAATAAGAATAAAAACCACAGAGAAAAGGATCGTAAGATAGTGGTACAGTCTTTTAACTTTTAACAAAGAACCTGTGCCCTTTCTTTGCCCTTCTTGTGAGCTAGTGCTTTTCTCTAGAAGTTTCTGAGGAGAGAAGCTAGCTTGGAGTAAACAAGTTAGGTCACAGATACCACTTGTGCCAAAATAGGTGTGGAAGGTGAGGAAGACCATCAGAAATTGGTCAAGTTTAGATAAGCTAAGATATATATTCTTTGTTAACTGAGATACACTTTGCATGGTACAGACCTTTAGTGTGTGAACTGTTAATGTGAGATTTGTGTATTGGTAGTGTTTAAATGAAATTTGTGTCTAGCATGTATTGCATCATCCAGGAAAGAAGCTGTATTGACCTTGGATATGTGGCTGGAGCCAGATAGGAGTGTCCAGACTACAAGTGTGTTTGTATATTGCTGATTGCATCAGATGAGCTCTGTTCTGCCTGCTGAGAAGATCTGTGTCTATCATCTGCAAGTCTGTTTGTCTTGTCAAGTAAACTTTGTAAATACTTTTTAACATCGCCTCTGACGTTCTTTCGTTCTGCGCTCCACAGACGTCATTCATCTGCTGCTACGCTGTGCGTACTACTCTGACATGTACAGCTATTTGCCTTATCATAGCTGAGATAACAATAAATACTTTGCTTTTTGTACTCTCATGAGACTGGGTTTTCTGCTTGTCTACCTCCTGGGCCTTTGAAGGTAATTGTCTTACACTTTCGGCACAACAACTGATAGCTTTAGTTCTAGTCTGAGTTTAAGATTTAGTTACCCCCCTTTTTTCATCTGTAATGTTCTTCCAAAATAAAAGTGTGAAAGAAGAACGAAAAACCCAAACGAGGCTACAAGTGTCTCAAATCCCCTTTTAAGCCCCAAACCACTTAGAAGCATGTGCAGAGCCATAAAAGTGGTTGGAAATAAACACAGGTGCTCAGGGTAGCAGACTATCTTAAGTGCTCTTCTGGATCTTGGCCATTTCGATGAAAACACCTGCAAGGCATCTTAACACAGTGCTGCCTCTCACCTGTATGATCACTCTAGTTAAAATTTATTCTGGAGAACAAAACAGATGGTCTGCTCATTGCCTTGCAGGATTTACATGAAAGATTTTGTGACGTTTATTATTTATTTATTTATTTATTTACAGTATTTATATTCCGCCCTTCTTTCTCACCCCGAAGGGGACTCGGGGCGGATTACAATGAACACACATATATGGCAAACATTCAATGCCAACAGACAAACAACATACATTAGACAGACTCAGAGGCATTTTTAACATTTTTCCAGCTTCACGATTTCGGCCACAGGGGGAGCTGTTGCTTCACCGTCCAGTCGTGGCTGTACTTCCTCATTCCTTTCCTCATGTTTTGCTGGCAGTTTTATGGTGTTGTAAATTAGCCTCCCGCATAAAGCGTCCCTAAATTTCCCTAATTGACAGATGCAATTGTCTTTCGGGGTTGCATAGGTCAACAGCAAGCCGGGGCTATTAATGGTCAGAGGCTTAACCCGACCCGGGCTTCGAACTCATGACCTCTCGGTCAGTAGTGATATATAGCAGCTGGTTACTAGCCAGCTGCGCCACAGCCCGGCCCTGATGTTTTGGTGCTAAATTTGTAAATACAGTAATTACTACATAATGTTACCATGTATTGAACAGCTTTTTCTGTCGATTTGTTGTTAAACATGATGTTTTGGTAATTTGCAAAATCATAATGTAATTTGACGTTTAATAGGCTTTTCCTTAATCCTTCCTTATTATCCAACATTTTCTCTTATCCAACATTCTGCCAGCCCGTTTATGTTGGATAAGTGAGACTCTACTGTACTTGGAATGATGGGAAGAGTTCTCTGACCCCCATAAACTCCCCCCACCCCAACATCATGCATTGATTCCAATGGTTCTGGATTGCACCCGTGGCCCTTAAATATGGAAGGGTGGAGACATTTAATGCTGCACCATTGATCTTTGTTTGCAAAAAAAAAAAAACCAGGCGCCCAATAAAAAGTGGATTTTTTAAACAACCTTCTTTCAGAGAGAGAGTCAGGGCTGTGGGGAGAGACTGGAATTAAAGTGACACAATGCTTTTATGGACTGCTTGAAAGAATTCCCTGGAGGTTCCACTTAAAACGTTGTGTTAACAGAGGCCAAATTACTTTGTTTTACTAGCAAACAAAATGTTGAACATGCCCTAAGTGAGGTTTCCAGCGTGTTCTGTGGAAAGATGAAAGCACGGGGCCTCCGAGAACCCAGGACAAATGGATTTATTTCCAGACGTAAACCCTTTCAGCACTGCCTCTAACAAAGACAAGGCTCCTGCCCAAATCTTTTTGTTGCCGTGTTTGTTTTCCAGTTTTGTTTTGCTTTTGTACTTCCTCCCATCTTTCAAGAAGCTGCTTTCTGATTGGCTCCGGTTTGAACCCAATACTTTCTCTCGTCTATGTTCTCCAAGAGCATCACTCTCATATAAGATGATGATGATGACGATAGTAGTAGTAGTAGTAGTATTAGTAGTAGTATTAGTAGTAGTAGTAGTAGTAGTGATGTTGATTTGTTTCATTTGTATGCCACATTTCCTCCAGTGGGACCCAAAAAAGCTGGGAGTGCTATTAAAGATAGGCATTTTCTCCTATTTTTTGTTGACGTCCTTTGCTTGATTTATCATGATTGGCCAATAAAATAATAAAAATATACATGTGGCAAAAACCTCCCTGAAGATGTCAGAGTGAGAATTTTATCAGAAAGGCTGTGATATTTCATCAAAAATGGATAAAGTATGAACCCTGTACTTATGGAACCACTATCTGCATTTTTTACTTATCTCCTCAGACAAAATATGCCCTCTGTGGAAAATGTCTAGGTCCTCGGATGATTCTATGGCATGATTCTCTTGATTTCAGTAAGGCCTTCAACAAAGTTCCCCATGACTTTCTTGAAGATAAACTAGTCCAATGTGGGCTAAGCAATGCTACTATTAGGTGGATCTGTAATGGGTTAAGTGACCAAACCATTGGATCCTCTTCATGTTCAATATCTTTATTAATGACTTAGATGAAGCTTTAGAGCAGTGGTCCTCAACCCGGCATCTCCAGATGTTTTTGGCCTTCAACTCCCAGAAATCCTAACAGCTGGTAAACTGGTTGGGATTTCTGAGAGTTGTAGGTATGCTTATCAAGTTTCTAGATGATACCAAGTAAGAAGGGATCGACAGTACTCCAGAGGACAGGATCAGAATTCAAACTGACCTTCACAGATTAGAGAACTGAGCCAAAATTAACAAAATGAATTTCAACAAGGACACATGTATGTTATGTCACCTTTTAACTTTCTCTTCTCTAAGCTAAGCATGCCAAACTCCTAAATTTATTCTCAAAAGGCTAACAAAATGTCCCTGTTGAACTTCATTTTGTTAGTTTCGGCCCATCTCTCTAGTCTGTCAAGATCGTTTTGAATTCTGCTCCTGTCTTCTGGAGTGTTAGCTATCCCTCCCAGTTTTGTGTCGTCTGCAAACTTGATGATCGTGCTTCTAACCCTTCGTCTAAGTCGTTAATAAAGATGTTGAACAGAACCGGGCCCAGGACGGAGCCCTGCGGCACTCCACTTGTCACTTCTTTCCATGATGAAGACGACGCATTGGTGAGCACCCTTTGGGTTTGTTCGCTTAGCCAATTACAGATCGACAAAACTACGGTTAGGTGGATCTGTAATTGGCTAAGCCAATGGGATTCTGGCCTGCATCAATAGGGGAATAGCGTCTAGATCCAGGAAAGTTATGCTCCCCCTCTATTCTGCCTTGGTCAGACCACACCTGGAATACTGTGTCCAATTTTGGGCACCACAGTTGAAGGGAGATGTTGACAAGCTGGAAAGCGTCCAGAGGAGGGCGACTAAAATGATTAAGGGTCTGGAGAACAAGCCCTATGAGGAGCGGCTTAAAGAGCTGGGCATGTTTAGCCTGCAGAAGAGAAGGCTGAGAGGAGACATGAGAGCCATGTACAAATACGTGAGGGGAAGTCATAGGGAGGAGGGAGGGAGCTTGTTTTCTGCTGCCCTGCAGACTAGGACACGGAACAATGGCTTCAAACTACAGGAAAGGAGATTCCACCTGAACATCAGGAAGAACTTCCTCACTGAGAGAGCTGTTCGACAGTGGAACTCTCTCCCCGGGGCCGTGGTGGAGGCTCCTTCTTTGGAGGCTTTTAAGCAGAGGCTGGATGGCCATCTGTCGGGGGTGCTTTGAATGCGATTTCCTGCTTCTTAGCAGGGGGTTGGACTGGATGGCCCATGTGGTCTCTTCCAACTCTACTATTCTATGATTCTATGATTCTATACAGCCATACTGCAAATCTAGACCAGTGGTTCTCAGCCTGTGGGTCCTCAGGTGTTTTGGCCTACAACTCCCAGAAATCCCAGCCAGTTTACCAGCTGTTAGGATTTCTGTAGTTTGGTGAGGCACTCACATTCTTTGGCAGGGAAGGCTAAAGACCTTGTAAAACTGCAAATGAGTTGAAGGCCAAAACATCCTTTCTTCTTTATCATGGGTTGGTTAAAAAAAACTCTAAAAACAAACAAACAAACGCCAAAAAAAGGAAAGCCAAAAATGTATGTAGAACTTCTTAGTGCTGTTTTCTTCTTTATCGCTCTTTGTGGTTTACTTCATTTTAGATTAATAACTTTAGCTTATTTTCTTTTGTCCATTCTTTGTTCCTACTTTGTGTCTGGGTTTTGGCAAGCCGGGAGGTCAGTTCACCCATATTCATGATATCCATCAATTTGTCTTTTGTAGGTATCAGTTTTTGCCTCCAAACCCTAGCGTATACAATTCTCGCAGCCGTGGTGATATATGTGAACAGCCTATCTATGTTTGTGCTCCAGTCAGGGTTTGTTAAACCGAGCAAGAAGCAATATTTTTGGTTAAGAAAAATAATAATAAAGGAAAGAAGGTGGCCTCCTGGTTACAAACACCACATATTCCAGCCAAGGCTAATAAATCAAGAGAATTGTTGGAATATCCTGGAAGCTTTCCAGAGCAAGAGAAATTCTTTCCATATTCCAAAAAAAGGAAAAGAAAAAAAAAGTCGAGTTGAAAGGCTGAAATGAGACGACCACCGTTCTCTGTATAATTTGTATTTAAGCTTCCTTTTGTTACATCGAGCGTTTGAAGAAGGTGTAACGAAGACAGAAGCAAAACTGTACTTTTCTTGAGCGACCGACCCTTCCGAGGCCTCCGTCCATCTGTTTGCCAGATTTTGTTTCTGCACCAGCTCCACAGCTGTCCACAGCTGCATGCCTTCCAGCTCCACAGAAATGCCTTTTTCACATAGAAATGGAGCATTTCGGTTTAGTTGCGGGAATGTCTCTATTTTAAGTTAATATCTCAGATAGGATTAAAGTTTCGCCATTTGGTCATGGGTACTTTTTCCTTTCCCTTTCCGCTGTATCAGTTTTTTTCCCTTCAAATGAAAAATAAAGCGAGGTGAAGTTTCGTTTTCACCCTTTCTATTTATTTCCCAAGAAGGTCTTCTACTCCATTCTTACTTTTGCCTTGAACGTTAAGGAAAATGTTTAATTTTAATGCTTTGAGGTTCTTTGAATTTTGTTTAAAGGTAGGTGGAATACAAATCATCATCATCATCATCATCATCCAAGAAGAATTGCCTCTTTATGGACATACATTCCCAATAAAGTAGAGTCTCACTTATCCAACCTTCACTTATCCAATGTTCTGGATTATCCAACACAGTTTGCCTTTTAGTAGTCACTGTTTTTGTAGTCAATGTTTTCAATACATTGTCATATTTCAGTGCTAAATTCGTAAATACAGTAATTACTCCATAACGTTACCATGTATTGAACTCCTTTTTCTGTCAATTTGTTGTAAAACATGGTGTTTTGGTGCTTAACTTGTAAAATCATAATGCAATTTGGCATTTAATAGGCTTTTCCTTAATCCCGCCTTATTATCCAACATTTCCGCTTATCCAACATTCTGCCGGCCCGTTTATGTTGGATAAGCGAGACTCTACTGTATATATTTCCAGAGCAATTCCTTCCCTTGAGTCAAAACTATGCATTCTTTATGTTCTCACAATAAAATTGTCCCATTTTTGCAAATGGTGTGATAAAACATTTCCCCACAATATTTCCCTCTACCAAAGGAGATTCATCAGAGAATGCAAGCTGTTTATGGTGATTGTGTTGATGTGAATTCTGTGTGTCGTTGGGTGAGTAAGTTTAAAGATGTTGAAGTAGGAACATCTGACTTGCATGACAAACAAAGAGTTGGACGTCCTGTGACAGCAACTACTGAGTTTCACAAGCAACAGGTTGACAGATTGATTCAGGATGATCGTCATATCACTCATATGATCAACTCATATCACTGCTTGGCTATCAGAAGATCTGTGCACGATGGGTCCTGTGAGACGCTGGTTGCGGAAACAGAGTGTTGACTTCTTCCGTGACGGCTTCAGAAAACTTGTTAATCGTTGGCAGAAACGTGTCCCATTGTCTGGTGATTATGTGGAAAAGTGAATAGTGGTAGTTAAAGAGCACATTCTAAGGATTAATTCTGCCTTTGATTTATTAAAATACTAGCTGTGTCCAGCCACACGTTGCTGTGGCGTTGTCTGGTGGTGTTGGTGAGAAATTGTTGAGGTAGTGGTGGTATTGAAGGTCTGTTGTATGGTTGTCTTTATGTTTAGTATGCATTTGGTTGTTTGTGTAGTGTGAAAGTGGTGAGGGTAGAGGGGGTCTATATCCCTGTGTAGTATTGTATAGTATTTATACGTTGTCCATGTGTTGTGAATGCTTGGATTGTGTCCTGCTGCATAGTAGAAAGGCCCTTAGGGGTCTCTCCAAACTCTTGGATTCTATGCTTTGATTATTATCATCATCATCATCATCATCATCATCATGTAGAGGCTGGATGGCCATCTGTCAAGAGTGCTTGGATTGTGTCCTCCTGCATGGTACAAGGAAGTTAATCTGGATGATCCTTAGGGGTCACACCAAACCTTAGGATTGTATGATGATGTTGTTATTATTATTATTATTAGTAGTAGTAGTATTGAGAGGCTGGGTGGCCATCTGTTGGGAGTGCTTGGCTTGTGTCCTGCATGGAAGAATTGGGTTGGACTGGACGGCCTTTAAAGGTGTCTCCTAACTGTCTGATGCTATGATTCGATGTCCCCTGGGCTGAGTAGGTTGCTAAGAGACCAAGTGGGCGGAACTTAGCCTTGTAACTGGCAGCAATTGGATAAAAACAATTATTCCTCTCCCTCTAATTAGGACTTTATTTTTCTTTTCTTTTTGTTGTATCAACCTAGAGCCGTGGATGATGGGTTGTGTTGTCAAATTTCGAGGTTGGGGGGCCTATAGTTTTGTTGTTTTGTCCGCTGTCCTGATGCCATCACTCTTTTATATATATAGATTCCCAACCAAACCCAAGTAACGAGGCATTACTTTTCATTCAACCCTCGTAGAATTATTAATATGCAAAACTACGGACTATTACATTGTTGTGTTTCTTATTGCTCAAAAAGTCCATAAACAGTTTCCACTCTTGTTTTTTCACCAATTTTGAGACATTCTGTATAAATAGATACTCGTGCAGCAATAATGTCTACTATATTTAACGCTTGTCCCATTGAGCCGTGGGCTTCACATAATTACATATCAATCCAGACTCACGCAGCTTTCTTTTCCCAGGTAAATAATTTCATGTGGACAAGGGAGACCAGGAACATTCTCCTGAATGGCCCCACCTGGTCTTAATTATATTTATTCAATTAGGGCGGGTAATGCATAGCATGCATATCATACCCTCCTAGAACACAGCAATAAAATAGATATTTTTAAAAAGAAAATGAGCAAAGGGGGGTAATGTCAGTCTCTGATTTTGATTTTTTTTTCTTAATATTCCTTTATGACTGATTGGCTTTTGACTGGCAGGTTGCCATCTCTTTCTCACTAAACCCATTTGAAAGGATTCTAGGAGGTCTAAGGAATACAGATGTTGAATATTATTTTTCAAAACATATTTTACATGCCCCCCTACCTTACTCCCCGAATCACCAGGAGTCCTTTCGACGGATGTTAGGAACGGCGAGGGATTTTTGCTGCGGGGCGAACAAATAATGTCTATTTCCATGCTGCATCCCTTCTGCGTGCTTCCGGCCTTCATTCCATTCCTATATCAACCTACTAATGTTGTTTTTCCATCCTCCTAAAAATACTCACTTCAATGGACACTTCATCTCAAAATTTGTATTTTATCTGAAATATATTATCTCAAAAATACACATCTTAAAATCCATACCTTCTCCCCACGATAAAAATTTCAAATCTGTATTTTTTCTTAAGGCCATCATGAATCATGGTTGCGTCCACACTGTAGAAATATTGTATATACTCGAGTATAAGCCTAGTTTTTCAGCCCTTTTTTTAAGACTGAAAAAGCCCCATGTAATGAATTTCAATGCAGCTAGATTGCATTATATAGTAGTAGTAGTAGTAGTAGTAGTGGTAGTGGTAGTGGTAGTAGTAATAATAATACAGTAGAGTCTCGCTTATCCAACACTCGCTTATCCAACGTTCTGGATTATCCAACGCATTTTTGTAGTCAATGTTTTCAATACATCATGATATTTTGGTGCTAAATTCGTAAATACAGTAATTACTTTGTAGAATTACTGCATATTGAACTACTTTTTCTGCCAAATTTGTTGTGTAACATGATGTTTTGGTGCTTAATTGTAAAATCATAACCTCATTTGATGTTTAATAGGCTTCTCCTTAATCTCTCCTCATTATCCAACATATTCACTTATCCAACGTTCTGCCGGCCCGTTTATGTTGGATAAGTGAGACTCTACTGTAATAATAATAAATAACAATCGCCGCTGACAAAATTACCATCTTCCAGCTGAAGAGCCGGCGTTGTCCGTAGACACCTCCAAGGTCATGTGGCCACTGGCATGACTGCATGGAGCGCTGTTACCTTCCCGCCGGAGCAGTACCTATTGATCTACTCACATTGGCATGTTTTCAAACTGCTAGGTTGGCAGAAGCTGGGGCTAACAGCGGGTGCTCACTCTGCTCCCCTGATTTGAACCTGACTACATTATGAAGTTATATTATGTAATGGGACCTTGAACTACTCCATACAGTCCCAGTGTTAGTAGTTGCCATGGATGGTTTGTTATCTTTTGATGGCCTGAACTCCAGTTGGTTGATCTCAACCAGAGCAGATCTACTGAATCAATGGTTGAAAAGCAAGTCACCTCAACATGTAGGTAAAGGCCATCAACTCAACAAGTCCAAGCCAATTGGGACTAACACCACATTGCAGGCCTTCAGAAGTAGCTTTCAAATATGTTTCTGCAAACAAACAAAAAAACCCTGTCGTTATTTTGAGCAACGTTAAAACTCTCCACCTTCTTCTTATTTTGTCTGCCTTCCAAAATCTAATTAAATGATTTAACCATTTTTAAAGGATACGCTACATTCTTTCTGCTCTGTTGTCAATTAACGTGCTTGTGGGGTCTTTCCATTTACACACAGGGGTGATCCAATTAATAGCCCATTCTTGGCAATCCTTCTCCGCTATAGCTTTCATACAGCCAAACAAAGCCATTAAAGGATCAGAGGGTGGCGAGCGTGCTGAGATAGCTCAAAACCATTATTACCACTTCCACCCAGTACATGTCCGAATGGCGCCAGAATGGCACCATCTATGATGCACTTGGTTTACCCTTCTTCTGTTTTTTTTCTTTTCTTTTTCTGACAGCCCCACTGAGTATTGGATGAGCAAGGTTAAAGAAATAGCCATATAACGCCATTTGGAACTACCTTATATGGTGAGTGTAGAACCAGTTGAAGGCCTACCTCAGGGGTCCCCAAACTAAGGCCCGGGGGCCGGATCTGGCCCTCCAAGGTCATTTACCTGGCCCCTGTCCTAAACTTTAGACTTAGGTCAACCCTAAGTCTATCTGGTCTTTGGAGGTCTTTTTGCTTACCTATGGTCTTATGAGATCGTCTAGATCAGGGGTCCCCAAACTTTTAAAGCAGAGGGCCAGTCCACAATCCTTCAGACTGTTGAGGGGCCGAATTATTATTTGAAAAAAAACCGAACAAATCCCTATGCACACTGCACATGTCTTATTTGTAGTGCAAAACAACAACAACAACAACAAAACAACAATGAAAGAACAATACAATATTTAAAAAATGAAAATAATTTTAACCAACATAAACCTATCAGGATTTCAACGGGAAATGTGGGCCTGCTTCTGGCCAATGAGATAGTCAAGTTAATTAGGATTGTTGTTGTTGTTGTGTGCCTTTAAGTCATTTCAGACTCTGGGCGAGCCTAAGTCTAAAATTATTTATTTATTCATTTACTACATTTATTTACTACATTTATATCCTGCCCTTCTCACCCTGAAGGGGAGTCAGAGCAGCTGTATGTACATACAATATATTATATTATTAGCATAGCACAATATTAGCATTATGTATTACTATATTGAACTATACCATTATACTGTAATATTATATGTAATATATAACATATAATTAATATTACTATATGGTATTATTAGTATTATATTGTATAAAATGATAATATTATCAATATCATTTGTGTATACAATATATTATATTATTAAAACTGATATAAAAATATATTATAAATGAGGGCGGGGGCCAGGTAAATGACCTTGGAGGGCCGCATCCGGCCCCCGGGCCTTAGTTTGGGGACCCCTGGTCTAGATGGTCTTTGAAGGTCTCTTCGCTTAGCTACGCCCTTATGAGACCATCTACATGGCTTTTGGAGGTCACTTTCCTTACCTATGGTCCTATGAGACCGTCTAGACGGCCTTTGAGGGTCCCTTTCCTTACCTATGGTTTTATTAGATTGTCTAGATGGCCTTTGAGGGACCCTTTTCCTATCTATGGTATTCTGATGGCCTTGTGAGATCATCTAGATTGCCTTTGAGGGTCCCTTTCCTTACCTATGGTTTTATGAGATTGTCTAGATGGCCTTTGAGGGCCCCTTTCCTTACCTATGGTTTTATTAGATTGTCTAGATGGCCTTTGAGGGACCCTTTTCTTATCTATGGTATTCTGATGGCCTTATGAGATCATCTAGATGGCCTTTGAGGGTCCCTTTCCTTACCTATGGTCTTATTAAACCATCTAGATGGTCTTTGGAGGTCCCTTTCCTTACCTATGGTCTTATGAGATCATCTAGATGGTCTTTGGAAGTCTCTTTGCTTATTTATGGTCTTATGAGATCATCTAGATCAGGGGTCCCCAAACTAAGGCCCATGGGCTAGATGCGGCCTCCAAGGTCATTGACCTGGCGTCTGTCCTAAACTTTAGACTTAAGGTTGACCTAAGTCTGAAATGACTTGAAGGCACACAACAACAACAGTCCTTATTTTCTACTATTTCATGATAGTCCGGCCCCCTAACAGTCTGAGGGACTGTGAACCGGCCCTCCACTTAAAAAGTTTGAGGACCCCTGGCCTACCTGTTCAAGCAAGCTTTTGACGAATGGATTCAGTTGCTAATGACAGCAAGCTTGAATTGCACCGAGCTTAGCAAAATATACTACTTAATTGATGAATCTCCACAATAATTGTAATTGGTTTTACATGTTTGTTTGACTTGAAGACACAGAGCATTCTTCTCCTTCACTCATTGACCCATCATCCCCAGAGAATCCCTCAAACAACTCTTCATCTGTAGGTGCTGTAAGTATGTCCCAGATCCTCTTTCTCTGCTGCTCATCATTAGAATCCTGTGTTAATGTGGGATTTGTGTATTAGTAGTGTTTAAATGAAATTTGTGTCTAGCATGTATTGCATCATCCAGGAAATGCCTTAGTGTGTAAAGAGTTAATTTGGTAAGAAGCTGTATTGACCTTGGATATGTAGCTGGAGCCAGATTGGAGTGTCCAGACTACAAGTGTGTTTTTGTATATTGCTGATTGCACCAGATGAGATCTGTTCTGCTGCTGAGGAGATCTGTGCTGTTTGTCTAGAGCAAAAATCTTATGTCCATTGTCTGCAAGTCTATTTGTCTTGTCAAGTAAAATTTTGTAAATACTTTTTAACATCGTCTCTGACGTTCCTTCATTCTGCGCTCAACTGACTTCATACATCTGCTGCTACGCTGCGCGCACTACTCTGACATCCTGCTCCCGAATAACCCTTTTTCCCCTTCTGGCACCCATACTACTGTTTGTAACGT